>NC_133326.1:475679295-475881795 GCF_042186555.1 Aquarana catesbeiana
AAACTGCTGGGGATGCTAGTATAGATCTGATCGGATCAGATATTGATCCGTTCAGATACTATACCACTAAGGGAGGCGTATGCTGCGTGCGTGGGTGTTAGTGGTACTGGCGCTAACCTGACGCTGCCTGGGGCGACGCATATCACCACCGGGCAATCAGGGGGCTAAACCTTTATTCGGTAATAAACGGCGGGTTCCCTGACACTATAAAAAATAAACAAACTAACCAGCATCACCCGTAACCGTTATACGGTGATCAGTGGTGAAAGGGTTAACTAGGGGGCAATCAAGGGGTTAAAACATTTATTAGGTAGTATATGGGGGTCCCTGATGCTATAAAACGCTGACGGCGAACCTAAATATTTACCTCCCTAACTAGCGTCACCAGTGACACTAATACAGCGATCAGAAAAATGATCGCTTAGCGACACTGGTGATCAAGGGGTTAAAACTTTATTAGGGGGGGTTAGGGGGGTATCCTAGACCTAAAGGGGGTTAATACTAACTGCCCTACCACATTAACTGTCACAAACTGACACCATGCAGTAATCAGAAAAAAAAAAAAAAAAACTGCTTGGTGTCAGTGTGACGGGGGGGGGGGGGGGGGGGGTGATCAGTGGGGGATCGGGGGTGTAATGTGTGCCTGGCATGTTCTACTGTATGTGTGTGTGTTGTGCACTCACATTACAGTCTTCTCTCCTCGGCACCGGAACGGAAAATGCCGAGCCGAGGAGAGATGACATCATTTCCTCTGCCTCTGTGTACAATACAGAGGCAGGGAAATGATCCCATTGGCTGGTAGCGATCGCGAGGGGGGGGCACGAATGGATGGCCTCCCCCTCACCTCCGATCGCCGGGGAAGATTTGCCGACCGCCGCAGGCACCGGGGGGGGGTCCGATCGGACCCCCCACCCGCGGGCAGGCAAGGACGTACCTGTAAGTCCTTTTGCCTGCGCGTGCCATTCTGCCGACGTACATCGTCGTGCGGTGGTCGGCAACTGGTTAATATCACTTTTTTAGCACAAATTTATTTTATTTATGTAAAAGACATAACTCATTTTATGTCTTTTCAGTTTTGGTAACTGCCTTAGTTTTCCTTTGTGAGATTATTTACACTACCACTAATTTTATTTTGTAAATTCATAGCGCTGCATCCTTTATTTATCACATGCACTGGAGTTCTTGTATCTGACTCTTTGATGCTGGCTGCTTTGTTGATTTTGGATTTTCACTTTTTAAATATTTTTATCTATAATAATTAGTTTTCTAGCGCAGCGTTAACCCTTTGGGGTTTTTTTTTTTTTTTTTACAAATTTTCTTGTCCCTTAAAGTTTTAGTCCCATGCTGTGTCCTGATAACTCAGTGTGAATTTCTGTTACTAATGCTGCTTAGCTCTGCCTATTGCTGTGTACAGATGACTCACCTGCAGACCCTTTGTTTACATGTAAATAACCTGCATTGATAGGTAAATAGCGACCGCATTAATATGTAAATATCCGTGGCACCTGCTGCATTGATTTGTAAATAGAGGCGGCGTTCATATGTATATCATGCCCCCCCTATCATATCCACCATCACTTCTGCTGAATGCTGCCCACTGGGGAGGTAAAGGGGTAGCTTGAAAATCCTGCCTACAACTGTGGTCATTAAGCCTAACATCAGCCTGTTCTACAAAGGTAAGCAAATTGAAGGTGGAACCCTTTTTCAAAACAACATGGTGCCACAGCACCGTGAATTGTGGTGCATGTGAATACGCACATCTCAGCAGATGCGTGAGAGTGTCATTAACAATTAATGGCACTGCTGTGTATCTGCTAAAGAGCAGAACATTTCTGTTGTGTCAGGAAAGCAATTTTGCATGTGTTCCCTACACACACAAATGTGAAAACAGGCTAAATGTCTCAGTTACATTAGTGGTCAGTGTAAATCTTCTAATTACATCGGGGCTTGGTGTACAATCCTTTCATTCACACTAGTGGCCAGTGTGAAGGTCCCCCTTACATTGGTGGTCAGTGTAAATTCCTCCTTATGTTAGTGGTTACTGTGAATGCTCCTATTACATTAGTGGTCAGTGTAAATCCCCATTACATTAATGGTCAGTGTAAATCCCCATTACATTTATGGTCAATGTGAATCCCCATTACATAGGAGTTTTCTGTCTCTCGATGGGTCCCCTCCCCAGTCCATGGTGTGCAGGCAGTGAGGAGATGATGTGCCGTAACTTTTAGCAACCAATAAGTGAGCAATAATGATGTGCGCTAACCTCTTGCAACCAATCATTGAGTGGTAAGGATATGCAGTAACCCGTATCAACCAATTAGTAAGCAGTAATTATGTGCAGTAACCGCTAGCAACCAATTGGTGAGTGGTTAGGATGTCCAGTAACCTTTAGCAATCAGTGAGCAGTATTGATGTACAGTAATCTCTAGCAACCAATCAACAAGCAGAAGTCATGTGCTGTAACCTCTGGCAAATAATAAGTGAGCCCTAATCTGTGCAATAAACTCTAGCAGCCAGTCACTGAGTGGCAATGATAGACTGTAACCTCTGGCAACTAATCGCAATCGCTGCCTGATCTGATTCAGTAAACTGGTTTTGAGTCTGGCTGCTATTTATTGTAGACTCAGAGCAGGTGGAGAATGAAATTGCATGGGGGGGGGCCCAAGAAAATGTTTGCCCAGGGTCCAATCAATATTAAAGACGACCCTGCTTGGAGGGATCAACTTCTATGAAACATACTCCATAAGTCAAACACATTAAAGATTCAAACAGATGCATAATATTTTTGTAACACAGTGCACCACAAAGTACTGGCTGGTAACAAATACCTTTGTATTTGTGACTTTACTATATCCACAGTCCGACTGCTTTACAGTAATACATACCAAGTTTCTATTGGGCTTTAATGGACAAGATCTTTATCAGGGCCCTGTGCTAGACTCATGCAGGGCAAAGAAACTACCCTCACTTTATTGCATATATATATATATATATATATATACATATCAATTTGGCACCCTAGGCAAGGCCAGGTACTTGCGCCCCCCACCCCCCTAAAAAAAAAAACTTCTAAACCTCTAAAATATAATTTCTATACCGCTATACGATATAGAAAGGCCGCAAAATAGTCTAGCACCGGCCCTGTCTATAACCCCTGTGATGTTTGTTGCCCCTCATCGAACTGCCGGACACAGCAAGCATAGCTGCCAACATTTCAAAAATGTATAGAGAGAACTGGAAAGGGGGATTTTTATGGTGCCACAGATTTAACCACAATTTCATTTTAATTTAAACAGCACCTGTTTGGAGCAGAGGAACGCTGTAGGGCCTTTTGATGGGGTTTCATTTCTTTGTCAGCCTAAATATACTCCTGGCTATTCTGCTTGGAGCTGTATGCCCTTTTTCTATTTGGAAACTCCAATGCTTTGAATATAATCCTTTTCATCATATATATCTGTCAGATGATGCTACAATCTCCTTTGGGCATTATCCGGATATTGATTTAAGGCTCGCAGCAGGGCAGAGGAGTGGGCGACAGCAGGAGAGAGGAATGGGTGACAACAGAGGACTGGGTGACAGCAGAGGACTGGGTGATAGCAGAGCAGAGGACTGGGTGACAGCAGAGGACTGGGTGACACCAGGGCAGAGGACTGGGTGAAAGCAGGGCAGAGGACTGGGTGACAGCAGAGGACTGTGTGAACGCAGATTAGAGGACTGGGTGACAGCAGGCAGAGGACTGTGTAAACGCAGGGCAGAGGATTGGGTGAACGCAGGGCAAAGGACTGGGTGACAGCAGGGCAGAGGACTGGGTGAACGCAGGGCAGAGGACTGGGCGACAACAGGGGACTGGATGACAGCAAAGGGCTGGGTGACAGCAGAGGACTGGGTGACACCAGGGCAGAGGACTGGGTGAAAGCAGGGCAGAGGACTGGGTGACAGCAGAGGACTGTGTGAATGCAGATCAGAGGACTGGGTGACAGCAGGCAGAGGACTGTGTGAATGCAAGGCAGAGGACTGGGTGACAGCAGGGCAGAGGACTAGGTGACAGCAGGGCAGAGGACTGGGTGACAGCAGGGCAGAGGACTGGGTGACAGCAGGGCAGAGGACTGGGTGAAAGCAGGGCAGAGGACTGTGAGAAATTGGGTTGAAAACTGCTCTGCCCAATTTCTCACAGTCAGGACAGTGCTACATGAAAACCCAGATACCATCATTGTCAGCTAACAGTACTTTTTCACTTCTATCTAAAAATCTAGAGAAAGCAGTAAAAAAGCTAACAAAGATCAAGATGGTATCTGGTTTTAATGTAGCACTGTCCTGACTGTGAGAAATTGGCAGAACAGTTTTCAACCCAATTTCTCTCAGTCCAGTTGCCTGCATTAAAAAAAATAAAAATGGGATTTTTAGAGACTTTTTTTTACCTCCATGCCACTCTCTGCCCAGAAGGACCGCGTGATTATCCCTGAGGGACTGCCCCCGCCCCCAGTGACAGGCAGGATTGGCTCTTGGCTGGCCACACCCCCTCACGAGTCCCGACCAGTGACAATGAATATTAGTGGAGTAGAGTTAGCACAACAGGAGATGAAAGTGTTGGATAAAAGTCTGAAGTTTGCTCCCCCCCCCAAAAAAATTGAATAAATCGTAGACTTAATATCAAGAAATATATGATGAATAAACTCGGAGAAAACTTTATCAGGAGAATTGTTGAAATGGATGACATTGTACATAGTACTCTTATGCCGCGTACACACGAGCGGACTTTACGGCGGACTTTGCCCGGCGGACTGGATTTCGTCGGACAATTCGATGTGTGTGGGCTCCAGCGGACTTTGTTTTCTCAAAAGTTGGACGGACTTAGATTTTAAACTTGTTTAAAATTTATCCATTGAAATCGAGTCCGGTCGAAAAGTCCGCTCGTCTGTATGCTAGTTCGACGGACAAAAAGGCACGCTAGGGCAGCTATTGGCTACTGGCTATGAACTTCCTTGTTTTAGTCCGGTCGTACGTCATCACGTACGAATTCGACGGACTTTGGTGGATTGTGTGTAGGCAAGTCCGTTCATTCACAAAGTCCGTCGGAAAGTACGTCGAAAAATCCGCCGGGCAAAGTCCGCCGTAAAGTCCGACCGTGTGTACGCGGCATTAGAAATAAAAAATCTCCCTAATGAAAATGACAGACATGTGGAGGTCTTTTGGAGGATGGTATTAGGAGACCTCCAAGATTTACAAAGAAAAAAAGTTTATGATCCTGGTGACATCAGAAATGAAATTAAGAAATTGGAACAAAGAAAGGACAAACTGATAAGACCTGTGGATAAGGGTGGTGCAATAGTGGTACAATCGAAGGAAGCCCATAAGAATGAATTAAATCGAAAACTACAATATGAGAATACCTATCAAAAATTATTAAGCAATCTGACGGTGAGATATAAGAAGGTATTGAATAAGGACGTGGAAAAAGGTTTAAATAGGGAAATCTTGACTAAAAAAGAAGGTAGATACCTTCGGCGGGATACATGTGGGATCCCAGTTATTTATATACTCCCTAAGATCCATAAAGATAAGACAAATCCACCTGGGAGACCCATTGTAATTGGGATCAATTCAGTAGGAGCAAGAACGGGTGAATATATAGATTGGTATCTACATCCTGTAGTGCGAAGAACAAAATCTTACCTTAGAAACACGAAGCATCTCATCCAGTTATTAATGAGATTCATTTGAAGGATGGTCCTATTTATCTAGCTACGGCTGATGTTACATCGTTGTACACCATCATTAATCACCATGAAATGGGCCCTAAGGGAATTCAGTGAATTGAAATGTGTCCAAAGATGCTTTCTTTTAACCACTTCAGCCCCAGAAGGATTTAACCCCTTCCTGACCACAGCATTTTTTGCGATTCGGCACTGCGTCACTTTAGCTGACAATTGCGCTGTCGTGCGACGCTGTACCCAAACAAAATTGAACAATACAGAAGTGTGGAATACAGAATACAGAACAGAGTTGTACAATAAATGGTCTGAATAGTTTGCATCCAGGGTCACTCATCTATCCCTGTATGTATGTAACCACTTGAATGTGAGGTTTTATGCATACAGATGTGGCATCTGTCAGCATGTCATTGTATGTAGAGGCTGCTGCCCACAGCTGAATGCAAGCACATGTGGCTCCTGGGTACAGAACTATGCTCCTTCTTGTTGATATGTGAATGAGGCCTAAATCACTCACCCCCCCCCCCCCCCCATAAAGTAGATGTGCACTACACACATTGTAGTAATGCACATTGTGTGTGTTTGTGCACTGCGATGGGTGTGTATTATGGTGCCCATTGTGCACAGGCTGGTATATGTTGTGCACATGCACTTTGAATCGGACGATGCCACAATGCATAGGTATGAAGCCAACCTCTAGTGTTTTTACTATAACTTGCTTGTTTTATGTGTTTTCACTGCTTTGCAAATAGGAACTATTTAAAACTGACAAATATTTGTTATTTATTACCTCAGTACAGTATTATATTTTATATTTAGTAGGAATTCTGTGTTGTGTTTCTGCGTGCTAATAGTGATTTTTAAGTATTTTTATTGGAAATAACATTGTGATAAACATTTGTGCAACTATATCACCTATAAGACCAATAACACCATCTTTTTATTCTACCTGTCCCGTTCTTTCAGGAAATGTATGGTTTGGGAGTTTTTAAAAAAGTTTAAAAGCTGTAAATTAAAAAATATGAAAAATTTCAAAAATGTTCTGGCCGTCTGAACTTAAACATCGAGTGCAGGGCCTGGCAGCAAAAGGGCTAAATGATAACTTCACCAAAGGAAAGAAAATGAAATATATAGCAGCTTATCAGTCCCTAAATTTGGTGGCTGCATTAGTTTTATTTCTCAGGCTGAGAATGTTAGCAAGGACAGCATATACATGTTGATCTTGCCAGAAAAGCAATGTGCTTATGACTTCATGCGATCTGCTCTTAAGACAATGTTATCTTTCCTATAAAACCTTGTTCAGCATCCTTCATGTAACATAGATGAGCAAAGGCAGATTTATTAGTAGTCCAGCATGGGTGGCAACCATGAACCCCTCCATAGATACAGTGAAAGAGTTATGCCCTGTACACACAGTTGGATTTTCTGACGGAAAAAGTGCGATCGGATTGTGTATGTAGGCTCCATTGGGCTTTTTTCGTCTGAATTTCCAACACACAAAGTTTGAGAGCAGGCTATAAAATTTTGCGACAACAAAATCCGATCGGTTAAATTCCGATTGTGTGTACACAAATCCGACGCACAAAGTGCCACGCATGCTCAGAATAAATTAATAGACGAAAGCTATTGGCTACTGCCCCGTTTATAGTCCCGACGTACGTGTTTTACGTCACCGCGTTCAGAGCGATCGGATTTTCCGACAACTTTGTGCGACCATGTGTATGCAAGACAAGTTTGAGCCAACATCCGTCAGAAAAAATCAGTGGATTTTGTTGTCGGAATGTCCGATCAATGTCCGATCGTGTGTACAGGGCATTAGAGTAGTGACCCTAGGACAAGAATTGTGTTATTCACAGGATTACCATGTAAAAATAAAGGGGGAAAAAAAAGCCTAAAAATAATAAAACCAATGCGCAACACTGTCCAACATCCTACTATTGGGTTGTAATACAATACAGTAAAAAACCCTTATTGTAGTTTAGTCAAGACAATATGTTTTTTTTTTTTTTTGCAGCACGGAATTAATACCAAATTAATTTTCTCATTCTGAAATGAGGCAGAATGTTTGGTTTTAAAGTTAAAAATGAATTCTTAAATCATTTGGTAAAATATATTGCTCAAAGTACAGCCTCATTAAGCTCAGCATCTATGAATAGTAATATGGGGGGATTGAGGGGCTAGTGCCAAACATTAATTATGTTTTAACATAATAATTCTGCCTTCCAGGTACCATCATGGAAGAGAGGTCTAACAAACTGCTGAATTTTTATATTTCAAAGTATAATTAAACACCATTATAAAATAGGGTGTTACTAAAGAAGAAATAACGATAACTTGATGTTCAGATTGAAGTTGTTGCAATGTACAGGTATTTTTTCCTCTTTATTTTACTACCATGCCTATCCTAAGGGAAAATTAAGCATCTGGAGAGACATCCTATAAGAGGTACCAAGCAGCATTGACTATTTTCTTGCATCCTAAAGCTGATTCTGGCTTTAGGAAATAAATTTAAAAAATGTAGCCTAATAGAGATAAAATAAAAATCAGATTTATGCTGTAATACTCAGCTTTAGTCTAAATCTATCCTTGGGTTTAATTATCCTTAAAGTATGGGGAGCTTTTCTAAAACTAGACTTTAGCTTTAATTCTGATATAGTAAGAAGAGCAGCTCATGATATTGTCACATATTCTCTCCCAAACACCTAAAAGATATGAGGAACTGTTCCGCTGCTCTCAGCATACACCAATGGCAGGAACTCATACAAACTTTAACATGTTAGTTTTTAATCACTTGACCTCCGAAAGATTTACCCCCCTTCATGACCAGGCCTTTTTTTACGATACGGCACTGTGTTGCTTAACTGACAATTGCGGCACTGTACCCAAATAAAATTGATGTTCTTTTTTCCCACAAATAGAGCTCTCTTTTGGTGATATTTGATTTCACCTCTGAATTTTTTTGTTTTTGGGCTATAAACAAAAAAATTTTGAAAAAAAAACAATATTTTTTACTTTCTGCTAATTTCTTCATAAATTTAGGTCAATATGTATTCTGCTACATATTTTTGCTAAAAAATCCTAATAATTGTATATTGATTGTTTTGCGCAAAAGATATAGCATCTACAAACTGTGGGATATTTTTATTTATTATTTTTTTTTTACTAGTAATGGCGGTGATCATCCACTTATAGTGGGACTGCAGTATTGCAGTGGACATTCTGACACTAACTGACACTTTTGACACTTTTTGGGGACCAGGGGAAGGGTTAACATCAGGGGCAATCAAAGGGTTTACTGTGTGTGATTTAAAGGTATATGGCCTCCCTCCCCAAGAGTTAGCAGATGATGTGGGGTCCCCATCAGAAGCGCTGGCAGCAGGGCAGAGTGCTACCAACCTCTGCCCAGCACTGGCAACAACTCCAGAGCTCCAGGGCCTCTCTCCCCAATGACAAGCTGATGTAGTGCAGCTCCTACTCCCAGCTGAAGCACTAGTAACTGGGCAGAGAGCCACTGGCCTCTGCCTAGCACCTACAGTGTTTCCACAGCTCCAGGGAGCAGGGGCAGTTGGCACCTCTTCCCAGCAGCAGATCGAGCCTCCTAACAGTAAAGACCTCCTAGCTGAAGTGCTGGCAGCCAGACAGAGGGTCCACGACCTCTGCCCCACACCTAATGATGACAACTATTACCCACAGCAGAGAATAGAAATGATGTGGACCAACTATGTGGGTTCACTCTGCCCGGCTAACGCATGTCCAGACCAGGTGGAGGTTAGGGACCTTGTTATACTACCTTTCGATAGGGGAGAAATGTGACATATCCAACTTGGACAGAGGCTTTTGGAGAGGACCAGGGGCAAGCCTCCTACCCACTGACTATGCCCATAGAGAGAGAAAATCATTCTCTAATGATGGACAACAACATGATAAACCTGAGAGCGTGGCTTGGATTATGGTAATTCTCTGAATAGGGACATTAAAACTTCCCTTCTGGAGTGGATGGGAAGGTATAATACTAATCTTGTATGGGTTAATGGTCAGAGGAAATATGGTGTCCCTCCTGAAGATTGGGTTGGAGAGGCTTCTCCACTTGGGACAGAAATATTTATCAACAATATCACTCAAGAAATTTATGAAGATAAATTAATTACACCTTTCTAGACTGCTGGAACATTGAAAGTGTTTGTATTAGACTGTTGTTGACTGGTGCAGGAGAGTCTGAGGTGGGGGGTGTCACTATTTATGTTATGTGTTTATTGTTAAGTGTGTCTCTCCAATTGTGTGCCTCCTAGGTGTGAATTCCCATTGTTAATTGAGTCACCTATTGTTTCTGCCTGTCTGCTCATCTCTTGGAGATGTAATTAACCATTTCCCGCCCGGCCTATAGCAGAATGACGGCCGGGCGGTGGTTCTGTTATCCTGACTGGGCGTCATATGACGTCCAGCAGAATAACTTCTGGCGTGTGCCCGTGGGGGCGCGCATTGCGGCGATCGTTGTTGCGGCGTGTCAGTCTGACACACCGCTACACTGATCTCGGTAACAACAGAGGATCTTTACCATGTGATCAGCCATGTCCAATCATGGCTGATCACAATGTAAACAGGAAGAGCTGTTGACCGGCTCTTCCTCACTCGTGTTTGACAGACGCGAGTAGAGGAGAGCCAATCGGCGGCTCTCCTGACAGGGGAGTCTGTGCTGATTATCAGCGCAGCCCCCCCGCGGATGCCCCCAGACCACCAGGGATGCCCACAAAGGTACCCAAAAAGGTATGCCACCTTGGACCAACAGGGAGATGGCAATCAATGCCCATCAGCAATGCGTGCCAGTGCCATCGGTGATGCCTACCAGTGCCATCTATCAGTGCCGCATATCAGTGCCCAGCAGTGCTGCGTATGAGTGCCACCCATAAGTACCCATCAGTTCAGCATTTTAGTGCCCATCAGTGCCCCCTATCAGTGCCCATCAGTGCTGCATATTAGTGCCACCCATGAGTGCCGTTTATCAGTGCCCACCAGTGCTGCCTATCAGTGCCCATCATCAGTGCCTGTTAGTGCCCATCAGCGCCACCTCATTGGTGCCGCCTCATCGGTACAGCCTTATCAGTGCCCGTCAGTGCCGCCTTATCAGTGCCCATCAGTGAAGGAGAAACTTACTTATTTACAATAAATGGGCAGGAAGGGGGGTAAGTGCCTGGTATCAAAGTGGTTGATATTGTGATCACTTTACCTCATTATCAAACCATTGTGGGATGGTTATGTGTTTATGTGTAATGTACTTTGTGTATGTAGCGCTACCCCCGTAGGGGCCGCTGGTGAATGTGGTCCATCTCCCACCCTGCACAGCCAGGCACACAAATTTTTAGTCACACAGAGTCAAGAAACAGTCCTTGCGACTTTGTTTTTTTTGTTTTATTAGGGGAAAAAAATTTTGAATGGGGATAGGGAACATATGAGATGCCCACTTGATTGAAGGAAATTGGTAGTGACTTAACTATATACACACTCTATCCTCTTCTCTTCAACCTCCAGCACATACACTTGCTGGCAGACTATCACTCCCAGGACGAGCTAGCACTGATGTGGGGACCTGACACTGGCTCTGTCAGGCCCAAAGCAAATGCCCTTTGCAGCCAGGGACCCCGGGCCATTATAGTGTAGCAAAAATAGAAGTCCTACATGTGGCTACTGCTCCCAGTACCACCTCTTCAGGCACTGCCAGCCCTCCTGGCTGTAGCTGCCCCTTTCCACTGTCCATGCCACCACAGTCCTCCTAACTGGCTCTGCACCCATCCCAGACTGCTCCATCCCAGTCCTCTCAGGCGTGCCCTCCAGTCCTCCTGACTGTGTGTCACTCACCAGCCCTCTTGGCTGTTCCTGTTCCTCCTGGAGACTAGCCCAGCAGTGTTCTCCCACTGTCCTCTCCTTGCTCCCAGTGCCTCCTGGCCAGGACACCTCCATGTTTTTGGGAAGGTCCCATCTGCACCCGAGCCCAGGCCCAAGGTCACCCCCCCAGACTGGGAAACTCCCTCAAATGCCACGACAGCCTAACAATCCATCTCCAGCTTCCACATGAACTCTCCTTCCCAGTTGGGCTAACCCAAAGTATTTGAGGGGGCCTGCCCCCTGACAATCCAAGTTGGGGATTGGTCAGGGCCCTCATAATACTCCAAGCAGCTCCTCCCTCCCATCTTTCTAGAAGGTTCCAGTACATTCTAGATACAGGGGGGAGGTCTCAGTGATGCTTCCTGTGAGCCATCCAGCTCTCCCTGGATCTCTGCCTAACCCAGGGAAAAAAAACACAGACATGCTGCCAGCCAAGCCTGCACAAATTTACCTGCACTAGAAAAAAGAAAACAATTTACAATTCTAGCACTAGAGGGTGCTACATGTGTTCAGGGTTATAGGCGGCGGACTGACTGGGTGTCTAGTTGTTAATTAGTTCGTATTAATTAGATCAATGTCAGCTATTAGTTGCTAGATGTGGATTGGCATACTGTTTATGTTGGTTGTTCCTTAGCTTTGTTAATCACTTGACAACTAGGCACTTAAACCCCCCTCATGACCAGACCAATATTCAGCTTTCAGTGCTCTCATACTTTGAATGACAATTACTCAGTCATGTAATACTGTACCTAAATTAATTTTTTGTCCTTTTTTTCATACAAATAGAACTTTCTTTTGGTGGTATTTGATCACCTCTGTTTTTTTTATTTTTTGTGCTATAAATGAAAAAAGAAAATACATTGTTGACTACCGTGTTGACTACCTATTACACTTTTGAAGGCCCTGGAGCACCAGGACAATGACACGTGACACTGATGTGGCACTGATAACAGATGTACTGATACGTGGCACTGATGGCACGTGACACTGATGATAGATGGCACTAATACCTGGCACTGATGACACGTGAAACTGATGACAGATGGCATTAATATGTGGCACTGATGATACGTGGCACTGATGACAGATGGCACTAATACGTGGCACTGATGACAGATGGCACTAATACGTGGCACTGATGACACGTGACACTGATGACAGATGGCACTAATATGTGGCACTGATGACACGTGGCACTGATGAGAGATGGCACTAATACGTGGCACTGATGATACGTGGCACTGATGATAGATGGCACTAATATGTGGCACTGATGACAGATGGCACTAATATGTGGCACTGATGACAGATGGCACTAATACGTGGCACTGATACGTGGCACTGATGACACGTGACACTAATAACAGATGGGACGTGACACTGACAGGTGGCACTGATACGTGGCACTGATGACACGTCACACTGATAACAGATAGCACGTGACACTGACAGGTGGCACTGATGACACGTGGTGCTGGGAACAGGAGGCACTGGAGGCAGGTGGCACTGATAGGTGGCACTGGGGACAGATGGCACTGATAGATGGCACCGGGGACAGATGGCAATGGGGACATATGGCACTGATAGATGGCACTGGGGACAGATGGCGATGGGGACAGGTGGCACTGTGTTGTGTTGTGTAGTGATTTTTTTTTACTCACCGCTGCAGCCGTTAGCTCTCCCTCCTCACATGCTGTCTTTGTGTAAGGAGGGAGAGCCGACGATGAGAGAGGATCTCATATGTTTACATATGAGATCCTCTCTCATTGGACACTCCGATCGCACTGTAAAAAGCCGCTGTGATTGGCCATTTACAGTGATCTGTGACTGGCTGTGTCCAACGACACGGCCAGCACAGAATTTCCCTGATGCGCGCTCGCGGAAGTAAACAGGAGGACGTCCAGGGACGCCCTCCCGGCAATTGGAGTCCGCGCTGTAGCCGTCTTTCGACTATAGCGCGGACACCTAGTGGTTAATTATATTCCTGTTTACAGTTTTTATTGTTAGGGTAATGTGATCAAACACTTATCTGATCTTGCATGGTATATTTTCTGTGTGAATTTTTTACAATAAGGAGTTCCAGTTTGCACCTAAGCTAGTATCGTCTAGATTTTGGATCTCGCTATAATACCTGGTTCGTGGTTCCAGACTGGAGGAAGCTATATCTTGACATAGGCACCCAAGCTGGGTGCTGGACGGTTCTGTCACATTTGGTGGCCTTCATCTCCCTGGTCTTTGGCCTGCCGCTTGGGAGTGGGAATGGCTTCCCCCCTTCATAGGAATTTAGCAGGAATTTTGTAAAAATTGCTGCGTTTGTATCTGCTAATAGAGAAGGGGACAGGAGAGGGAGGAGAAAGAGAAGGAGTGAACTCTCCCAGGGGGAAGTGAGAAGGTATTGAGATGGGTCATTCAGGTTGTGAAAGCTTGCCAATATAAGCATTGGTGTAAAACAAAGTGTTGCCAGGACCTCTAATGCTGCGTACACACGGTCGGACTTTTCAGCTACAAAAGTCAGACAGCCTGTCCGACAGACTTTTGACAGACTTTCGACGGACTTTTGGCGGACTTTCAACGGACTTTCTAACGACCGGACTTGCCTACACACGATCACACCAAAGTCCGACGGATTTGTACGCGATGACGTACACCGGACTAAAATAAGGAAGTTGATAGCCAGTAGCCAATAGCTGCCCTAGAGTCCGTTTTTGTCCGTCGGACTAGCATACAGACGAGCGGATTTCTGGGTCCGGCGGAGTTACGACGTAAAGATTTGAAGCATGTTCCAAATCTAAAGTCCCTCAGATTTGTGACTGGAAAAGTCCGCCGAAGGTCCGGTTAAGCCCACACATGATCGGATTGTTCGCCGGATTTGGTCCGTCGGCGTCCGTCAGACAAGTCCGGTCGAAAAGTCCGACCGTGTGTACGCGGCATTCCTTTGGAGAACCAAAGAGATTTCGTGGGTGGGTTTACATCTTTCTAGCATAGTGAAATGCAGGCCTTAGTTGTATTCAGCAGCTGAATAGTGAAGGAGGCTTGTTTTCTCCTGATGGGTCTCTCCGATAAGTGCAACAGACAAGCCGCTGGGTTGTCTTGTAGGTCAACTGCAGTAAGCTGTTTGATTATACTGGTCACCTCCTGGCAAAACGGCTGGATTTTCAGGCATTCCCAAAAGATATGGATCATTGTGCCACCTTCCTACCGACATCTCCAACAGGTACTGGGGACTTGAGGGTAAATACAGTGAAGTGTGGTAGGGACCCTGTATCAGCTGATGAAGATCTGATGAGATTTTGAAACAAGAACTTTGAGCAGGAGTGAATTGAGAACCCAAGTCGGTTTCCCAGTGCTTAAGTGAGCGCCGAGTATAACTAGTTTCCGGTAGGACTAGAGAGGCATACATGAAAGAAAGACGGCGGTGAATCGGTTCCCCTTTATAATATCTCTAGCTTAGTGAGGGGCCGTGCAATGCCTGTGGATTTGGATTGCTTGTGAAGGTATAGTTGAAGCCCACTCCAAAAATATGGGAAATAGCTACTGGACTTGAGACATTGAAACTGTATGGTTTGAAAGCCAGGAGAAGAATCGGGGATACCCAGAATAGAAACCATATGGGAAGGGAGAGGGGATACTTGTGTGCAGCAGAAAATTTCATGAGAAAATTTCATGAGAAATCATTAAGGTGCAGCCAAGGGTAGAAAGAGTTCAGTAGAAAGTGGGAATGTAATCTATGGCTGTCCCCTGAGAATCCTCAAGTTTCATGGCCACCCAGTGTTTTGCGGCCCCATGGTAATGCCAGTCCACCAACCTGGTCATATGGACCACCCTATAGTAGGCTCATATGTCAGGGAGGCCTACTCCTCCATGGAGCTTAAGTAAAGATGGACTCTCGAGCTTAAGACAAGATTTCTTGTGGGACCAAACAAAGGCACGGAACATAGAGCAGATCCTCTTAAAAAATAGAGAAGGGAGTCGAATAGGAAGAGCTTGTAATAGACAAAGCACCCTGGGAAACATGGTGATTTTAGTGCATTGCACTGTCCAAACCAGGTTAGGGTAAGCCAATGTAACAAATCTTCCCGCGTTGTAAGTAAAAGCAGTTTGCAGAGTACACATCGGCCGGGTCTAGGGTAATGTTCACGCCAAGGTAATGGATAAAGTACCGTATATACTCGAGTATAAGTCGTTCCGAGTATAAGTCGAGGCCCTAATTTACCACAAAAAAATGGGAAAAACGTATTGACCCGAGTATAAGACGAGGGTGAGAAATGCACAGCTACTGTAAGTGGAAAAGAGGGTCAACAATGCCCATTTGCAGCCTCACTGTGCCCATTTGCATGCCTCACTGTGCCCATTTGCAGCCATAGGTCCCCTGAACTTCAAACTCGGTAGTTAAGTGTTCCTAGATGCCCCCTAGCTGCAGCCAAAATATGCGGTCTCTGAACCCAAAGGTCCCGAAATGACATTGCTGCAGATGGACACAGTTGACCGAATTTGGGGCCCTGTATCTCGGGGCCACTTAGTGCTAGGAACCCCACATTTGGTGTGCAAACCCAGTGGAACTAGCACCATAAAATATCCAAAGCTGGGATTTCTAGCACCAAGTAGCCCCGAGATACAGGGCCCCAAAAATCGGTTCAGAAAATGTCAAGCACTTTTCTGCAGCAGAGAATGACATTTTCCGAACCAATTTTGGGGCCCCGTATCTTGGGGCCACTTGGTGCTAGGAACCCCAGCTTTGGATATGTTGTGGAACCAGATCCACTGGGTTTGCACACCAAATGTGGGGTTCCTAGCACCAAGTGACCCTAAGATACGGGGCCCCAAAATCGGTTCGGAAAATGAAATTTTTTGCTGCAGAAAAGTGCTTGACTCGAGTATAACTGTGCTGAAAAACTCGACTTATACTCAAGTATATACAGTAAGTGCCCCAGCAAAAACAGAAGAGAGATTGAAGGTGGCAGATCGTAGCTTGATAAGTCGAGATATTGAGAGGCAAGGATTTTACCAGAAAGTGACTTTTAAAATTATATTAACATGTTAATACCAAATAAATTGTAAAAAAAAAAATCCCCTCTCATCACTTCCTCTGTTATCTGTCCCCTCCAATCTTTTTTTCTTTCTTGTGTGTCTTTTATTTATCCCAATTTTTGTGGATTGCTCAACGCCACAGACTCCGTGCCTTACGGCTCAGGCACCCTGTGTTGACTCCCAGCTCTGGTCAGAGAGTAAAACTGTTGTTCTACAATTTACGCCTTGAAACACATGAATATGTGTATTCTTATGTTGTATTGTATTATGCCTACTGTTCATATCCCCTGAGCGGGATTATTACAGCTGTACACTTATATTTCAATAAAAACATTGTGCCATTGTAACATTTTTTACATACTGTTACCAGTCACTGTCCCCGATCACTGCCACTGCAGTGCTGCACTTGTGACAGTATGTAAAAAATGTTTTTTTTTTTTAATTTCTTAATTTTTCAAATAATTGTGACAAAAAATACAACTTCAAAAAACTTGCCATGCCTCTTACTAAATACCTTGGACTGTCTACTTTCCAAAAAGGGGTCATTTGTACTGTCCTGGCATTTTCGGGTCTCAAGAAATGAGTGTGTTAGTACATCAGGAGTAATTAATTTTCACATATATGTATGTAGCAATAACTCTCGGTGGAGCTGCTGGTTTAAAGCGGGCCTGTCCTCTTATATCTTTACCCCTCTTAAATTGTTCAATCCCCTTGGCACAGCTGTAGTGCAGTGCTGTAATGATATGAGTATTAACTTTAACCCACAATATACACTTATATTTATATTTACCTCTACCTGGGTGTCTGTAGCTCCACCTGCAGGAGAAATAACAACACTGCACACAAACTTCAATAATAACCAGAAATAACTTCTTTCCTTGAGTAAGTAGTATATTTATATAAAGTGTTATTACAATGACTACACTATCACACCAACGTAGTGCAATAGTATAGTTAATAGTTATGACAATTGGTAACATACACAAATATACTTAATTGTATATATCTATACCAGGGAGCTCCCCCTGCTCTAAACTGTAAAGTCACTATACTTAATAAATAAATGCAGAGCCCTGCAATAAAAAAGATAGTCTTGACGTCTTCAGTCTTCGCTAGCTAAGAACTTGTAATTGTAATCCACAAGGGGGGGTTCCTCTTGGGTGTTGCCCAAGTGTAAGGTGATACACTTGTGTAAGGTGATACACTAAGGCAGTTATAATCCGGCAGACTGACTAAGTGTTCTCATATGAAGAAGACAAACATTTAGCATCCGCTCTTGAATACTGAAGTCTATGCAGATGTACTGTTTTCCAACTTAACTTGTTCTGTGGGACTATCAGTCCCAGCAACACTCTGTAACAGTTCTAAGTGTGTGTGTAGTATTAAACAAACTTCCGGGTGTTAACCCTCTCACCTTACGGGATCCAGGCAGATGGATGTCTCCGTTTCTGCAGTTCTCAGTCCGTATGGAGGCACCACCACACCGTCACACTGTTCCGTTCACTAACGACCAGGAGTCCTCGGTTACCTCCCCACGGGTCTCCGGAACGAGGTAGGCCGCAACCCTGTGGGACACACACACTCACAGAGTCCTGCTGGCAGGCCACGCGTCCCAGGAACAAGAGACCTAAGATGGCCGCTCCTTACCCTTTTATATCCTCCCACAATGCAGTTCAGTTCAATACTTGTCCAGGAGCATTGTGGGTAGGTCACGGCTAAAGTTCCGAAGTAAACAATCAATCACTTCCATGTCACTTCACTTAGTCATGAAACATAAAAGTATTGTACCTTTTCAATTATCCACAAGATGGCACTATAACAACTTATGTACTGCATAACACACATATGGCTAAAAACAACAGTTGTCAGCGCTACATGTACCATAGTTTGTGGACTCTATAACTTTAATACAGGCTAAATAATATACACCAATTTGGGTTATTTTCACAAAATAAATGTAGCAGAATACATTTTGAACTAAATTTATAAAAAAAAAAAAATATATATATATATATTTATTTGCAAAATTGTATAATGGAAACAAAAAAACAAAACAAAGATATATAAATACGCTGCGCTATCAAAAATGTGTGTGATATATAACATAAAAGAGCAATTCATGCAATATTGCGAATAAAGTGATGATGTGCATACGCTTAAAATGTTACATATGGCATCCAAAAAAATATATTATACAAAAATGTATAATTAATATTATACATGCATCACAGTGAGTATATATAGCTGGACATATACTTAAAGATAAAGTGCTGCAATGTGCTAGTGCAATATTCAAATAAAAATTAATAAATGTTCAAAAATTCATCCATGCGATTAAGTGCTGCAAAATTTTGTGCGATATTATATATACATCACAGTGAGTATATATGGCTGAGCATATGCTCAAAAATAAAGTGCTAGTGCAATATTCAAATAACAATCAATAAACGTTCAAAAATTCATCCATGCGATTAAGTGCTGCAGTGTTTTGTGCAATATTCAAACGAAAAGTCCATAAGTGCTCCAGAAATCATCCATGCGATTCAGTGAATGCAAAAGGTAAAGTGTTGTAACCACACACAGGTGCTCCCCCCTAGGTGATAGCCGCTCACTTTAGGGCATATGACCTTGCTGTTAGACTTGGTCAAAACACGCCTTGGAACCACAAAAGGGTTCAGAGTAAATCAGGATCCTGGGTTGGTTTCACTTATGCCTCTGTACATCAAATTGGTGCCACTTTTATCTTACTATTCACATTTTACCTGTCAGGGAATCAACACTCTTTGAAGATACTGGCTGGTTACCCACCTATAAACACCTGCTATAAAAGCTTTGGATGGAAAATTAAAATTCAACAGATCATCCACGAACATCGCTGAGTAAGGTAAAAGTGGCACCCCTTTGATGTACACTTTACCTTTTGCATTCACTGAATTGCATGGATGATTTTTGGAGCACGTATGGACTTTTCGTTTGAAAATTGCACAAAACACTGCAGCACTTAATCGCATGGATGAATTTTTGAACGTTTATTGATTGTTATTTGAATATTGCACTAGCACTTTATTTTTGAGCATATGTCCAGCCATATATACTCACTGTGATGTATATATAATATCGCACAAAATTTTGCAGCACTTAATCGCATGGATGAATTTTTGAACATTTATTGATTGTTATTTGAATATTGCACTAGCACATTGTAGAAATTTATCTTTGCGTATATGTCCATGATCCGTTTGATTCGTGCATGATATATGAGACATGTATAACGCTAGCAGCTGATCATCAAAAAGAGTATTAGTTTTGAGTTTTTTTATTCTGTCTAGAAATCAATGGGGGCTCACGGGATTACATATTATTTAAAAAAAAAAAAAAAAAAAACTTTTTTTTTTCCTTCGTTTTTCATTTATTTAACAAAAAATAAAAACATGGTGGCAAAAAAATACCACCAAAAGAAAGCTCTATTTGTGTGAAAAAAAAATGATACAAAGTTCCTGTGGGTACAGTGTTGCATGACCGCGCAATTGTCATTCAGAGTGTGACAACGCTGAAAGCTGAAAATTGGTCTGAGCAGGAAGGGGGTAAAAGTGCTTAGTATTGAATCTATTATGAGATTTTTATAGTAGGGTTTACATATACCTATTAGAAAAAAAAAGATTATTGCAAGATTCAAATGAATTGGTTGCTAAGGAATACCTTGTTTGGCAAATCACCTTTTGTCCCATTAAGTAACTTAATGCACATGACAAATTGTTTATCCAACAACTCCAATAGTCGACCAAGGTCTAACTTATGTTGAAAATACAGTTAACAATTTACACTACTTATTCTGACATTTCTACCCACTGTGGGCTAATTTGCATTCAGAACACATCAGTCTTGTGCTAGACTTATTCATTGTTTGGCTGCAGTGCTTAATAAGCAGGCTTATGACAGATGAATGCTGGAAAATCAAAGCACATACGAGAATTCATGTTGAACGCTAGATGGTACTGTGGAGTGAATAAAAAAAAAAAAAAAGAATGAATACAAAACAATTTTTTTGCTAAAATACAAGGCCTATAAATAATAATGTGTTTGTTTATAAATATAATACTTCATAACTTTATACAGGACTTTTATGGATGATAAATGTTACTTGTTCTTTGTGGAAGGAATTAATTCATGCAATGCTTCAGTGAGCTCTAATAAAATCTAATAAGAAACAGGTTGGATTTTGCTGAATCATTTCTGTTAAAGAATTCCAAGCTCAAACACAAACTCTGGTTTATTCAATGCATATATTCATTCGGTATATTTCTAACCCGTACAATGTGATTGCCCATAATCCTGTATTACATTAGTTCTCTACCTCACTACAAATTAGGTGAAGGCATTTAGGCCTGCTTCACACCTATACAGGTTGCAGTTTGCATCTTGCAGGTGCATTTTGCGTTTTTCAATACACGCTTTTGATCCATTGAAGTCTATGGAACCAATAACCAGAAAAAAGTCCCTGGCCCTTTCCATAAAATGCACAGATGTGAACTTTATCCATAGGAAACTATGTTAAATGGACTGTAGTGTGTTTCTGCAAAACTGAAAATGCACAAAAAAATGCATAGGTGTGAACCAGGCTTTTGGGAGCAGGAGGTAGGTCAGGCTCCCAATAGTGAAACTGCAAGGTAAGAAAATGTTTTTCTATTTTTTCAGGCTAAAACAGCTGAAGTTTTAGTACAAAAAAAAAGATTTTGCAGTTATTTATCAAGGGGATGTTTTATATTGTTCTGTGGATTGCCTTGCTCATCTGGATGTTTCTTTTTACTGGATTAACCATTTGCCCTCTGGAAAATGTACATCTTTGCATGACAGGGCCATGTTTGTTGTATGGCCATGCGCTACTTTAACTGACAATTGTGTGTTCATGCAACGCTGTACCCAAACAAAATTTAAATCTTTTTTTCACACAAATAGAGCTTTCTTTTTGTGGTATTTGATCACCTCTGGTGTTTTTTATTTTTTATTATATAAAAGAAAAAACACTGACAATTTTGAAAAAAACAAACAAAAAACAATATTTTTTACTTTCTACTATAATATATATCCCATAAAAAAAGATCTAATTTCTTAATACATTTAGGACAAAATGTATTCTACTACAAGTCTTTGGTAGAAAACCCCCCCAAAAAGGTATATATTGATAGGTTTGTATGAAGTTATAGCGTCTACAAGCTATAGAATATATGCCGTAATTAAAAAAAAAATTTTTATACTAGTAGTGGCGGCAATGAGCGACTTACAGTCAGGTCCATAAATATTGGGACATCAACATAATTCTAATCTTTTTGGCTCTATACACCACCACAATGGATTTGAAACAAACAAGATGTGCTTTAACTGCAGACTTTCAGCTTTAATTTGAGGGTATTTACATTCAAATCAGGTGAACGGTGTAGGAATTACAACAGTTTTTATATGTGCCTCCCACTTTTTAAGGGACCAAAAGTAATAGGACAGATCATCCATCAAACTTTCACTTTTTAATACCTGGTTGCAAATCCTTTGCAGTCAATTACAGCATGAAGTCTGGAAGGCATAGACCTCACCAGACGCTGGGTTTCATCCCTGGTGATGCTCTGCCAGGCCTCTACTGCAACTGTCTTCAGTTCCTACTTGTTCTTGGGGCATTTTCCCTTCAGTTTTGTCTTCAGCGAGTGAAATGCATGCTCAATTGAATTCCGATCAGGTGATTGACTTGGCCATTGCATAACATTCCACTTCTTTCTCTTACAAAACTCTTTTTTTGCTTTTGCAGTATGCTTTGGGTCATTATCCATCTGCACTGTGAAGTGCCGTCCAATGAGTTCTGAAGCATTTTGCTGAATATGAGCAGATAATATTGCCCTGAAACACTTCAGAATTCATCCTGCTGCTTTTGTCAGCAGTCACATCATTAATAAATACAAGAGAACCAGTTCCATTGGCAGCCACACATGCCCACGCCATGACACTACCACCATCAGGCTTCACTGATGAGGTGGTATGCTATGCTTTGGATCATGAGCAGTTCCTTTCCTTCTCCATACTCTTCTCTTCCCATCACTCTGGTACAAGTTGATCTTGGTCTCATCTGTCCATAGGATGTTGTTACAGAACTGTGAAGGCTTTTTTAGATGTTGTTTGGCAAACTCTAATCTGGCCTTCCTGTTTTTGAAGCTCACCAATGGTTTACATCTTGTGGTGAACCCTCTGTATTCACTCTGGTGAAGTCTTCTCTTGATTGTTGACTTTGACACACATACACCTACCTCCTGGAGAGTGTTCTTGATCTGGCCAACTGTTGTGAAGGGTGTTTTCTTCACCAGGGAAAGAATCCTTCGGTCATCCACCACAGTTGTTTTCCGTGGTCTTCCGGGTCTTTTGGTAATGCTGAGCTCACCGGTGCATTCTTTCTTTTTAAGGATGTTCCAAACAGTTGATTTGGCCACACCTAATGTTTTTGCTATCTCTCTGATGGGTTTGTTTTGTTTTTTCAGCCTAATGATGGCTTGCTTCACTGATAGTGACAGCTCTTTGGATCTCATATTGAGAGTTGGTATCAACAGATTTCAAATGCAAATAGCACACTTGAAATGAACTCTGGACCTTTTATCTGCTCCTTGTAAATTGGATAATGAGGGAATAACACACAACTGGCCATGGAACAGCTGAGCAGCCAATTGTCCCATTACTTTTGGTCCCTTAAAAAGTGGGAGGCACATATACAAACTGTTGTAATTCCTACACCGTTCACTTGATTTGGATGTAAATACCCTCAAATTAAAGCTGAAAGTCTGCAGTTAAAGCACATCTTGTTAGTTTCATTTCAAATCCATTGTGGTGGTGTATAGAGCCAAAAAGATTAGAATTGTGTCGATGTCCCAATATTTATGGACCTGACTGTATAACGGGACTGTGTTATTATGGCAATCAATCTGATATTAACTAATGCTGGGGGGAACTAACTGCCACTGACATCATCAGTGCCATTATTACAGTGATCAGTGCTAATAATATGCACTGACACTGTACTAGAGACACTGGGCAGGAAGGGGTTAACATCCAGGGTGATCAAAGGGTTAAATATGTGCCTAACATGTGTTTTTTGTGTGTACCGTGTGCTGCTTTTACTGTGGATCTACAGTGGGTATAGAAAAGAATCACCCCCTCCCCCCTTTAAAATAATCACGTTTTGTTGCTTTGCAGCCTCAAATGAAGACACACACAGTTTTTGTTTTATCCAGCTGCATTTGTTCAGTGCAACTTATAACATCCATGTGAGACCCCTTTCACACCGAGGCAGTTTTCAGGCATTTTAGAGCTAGAAATAGCCTCTAAATAGCGCTTGAAAACTGCCTCCCATTCATTTCAGTGTGTCTTTTGACACTGGGGCTGTGCGCTTGTGGGACTTTAGGAAAAGTCCTGCAAGCAGCATCATTGGGGCGGTTTGGGAGAGCTGTATTCAGCGCTCCCAAAATGCCCTGCCCATTTAAATGAATGGGCAGTGCTCCCAAAGCACCCGAAAAGCGATTTGGAAGCACCCAAGCACGGGTGTTTTTAAACCCTTCTTTGGGTTTAAAAGCGCCCTGCTAGCGGGCAAAAACCACTGCTTAAACAATGCTAAAGCATCGCTAAAACGAGTGGCGTTTTAGCGCTAATGCAGATGCGGCCACGGCCCCAGTGTTAAAGGGGTCTGAAATATATAACACCAACATGTGAGAAAGAAAAAATCAAAAACAGAATCACTGAGTTGGAAAAAGGATCACTCCCCCTCCTAAAAATGACTTGTAAACCGAATCAGGTGTAGCTAATCACCTTCTCAATGGAACACAAAGGCATTTGACTTTCAACTGTGATCAGCTGTGATCATTTTAATTACCTCAACATGAAAATAGCTTTTCTTGAGCATTTCTGTCCCTGATAGTCCAAATAAAGCAAACAAACAATTATGGGTGGAAAGGCACTGTCAAAAGTTTTATCAATGCCTAGAAGGACAGTGAAGTATATTATTACGTAGTGGAAGGTATTTGATACAGCACAGACCTTCCCTGGATGAGGACGTTGCTCCAAACTGGATGAAAAAAAAACAGGAGGAAACTGGTCAGAGAAGCTACCAAGTGGCCTACAGCAACTTTGAAGCAGTTGCAGGAATTTATGACAAAGAGTGGTCATTGTGTGCAATTGACAACACAAATTCTCCACAAATGTGGCTTGTATGGGAGGGTTGCTGGATGTGGAAAAATACCATCAAATTCCTGAGGAAAAACTGCTGCCCTCTGCCAGAAAGTTGTCCGTGGGAAGAAGGTTTACCTTCCAACATGACAATGACCCAGAGCATACAGCAAACATGATCACACAATGGGGTTGAGTTACTAAAACTGGAGAGTGCAGAATCTGGTGCAGCTGTGCATGGTATCCAATCTAACTTCAACTTGTTCAATTAAGCTTTGACAATAAAACCTGGAAGTTGATTGGTTTATATGCAGAGTTGCCCCAGATTTGGCACTCTCTTAAAAAAAATGTCCAAACTTGAATTACCTTCCCCATGCTCTATCTATAGCCGGAGTTCCTCCTTAATGTTTTTCATTACAAGAACATTTTTCAACCTCTTTTAACTGATTTGGACCCCATTCCCCTGTAAAAATCTTATAATCAGACCTTATATCGTATGTTCCAAAATGGGAACTCAGTTTTGAGTTAAAGGGACACTAAAGGTTCCCTTTTTTTTCTTTTAAAATAACAAACATGTCATACGTACCTCCACTGTGCAGTTGGTTTTGCATAGGGTGGCCCCAATCCTCCTCTTCTGGGGTCCCTCCGTGGCGCTCCTGGCTCCTCCTCTTCTCTAGTGCCCCGTCAGAGAAGCTCTCTCCTTCGGAACACCCGTGCGGGCACGCTCCCGAATCCTACTGCTGTGTCTATTGACATAGACAGCAGGACTCAGCACCGCCCCCTTCATTGTATTTGATTGACAACAGCGGGAGCCAATGGCTGAGCTGCCATCAATCTATCCAATCAAGAGTCGAGACACCTGGTGCACTACAATAGGTTTTTCACCTCAATGCATGGAAAAGGAGGTGAAAAAACAGGAGGGTTTACAACCTCTTTACACGTTACACTTTGCAGAGGTGCTTAACAGCAGCAATGTGGCTTTCTTGGCCTAAAATGTTAATGTATTTATTGGCATAGACAGCAGGACTCAGCACCGCCCCCTTCATTGTATTTGATTGACAGCAGCGGGAGCCAATGGCTGAGCTGCCGTCAATCTATCCAATCAAGAGTCGAGACACCTGGTGCACAACAATAGGTTTTTCACCTCAATGCATGGAAAAGGAGGTGAAAAAACAGGAGGGTTTACAACCTCTTTACACGTTACACTTTGCAGAGGTGCTTAACAGCAGCAATGTGGCTTTCTTGGCCTAAAATGTTAATGTATTTATTGGCGTATAACATGCACTTTTTCCCCCTTAAAATCAGGGGAAAATCATGGGTGCGTGTTATACACCGATCCCCCGCCGATCTCCGCTGATTGTGAGCGGAGCGGAGCAATCGCGCCGAGATACACATAGCCGAGTGTACTCGGCTCTTCTCGGCTCCGCTCACAGTCACGCCCAATCCCGCCATTGGACCTGTGTTATGTCCATCATAGGGCGAGACTGGGCGTGACTGTGAGCGGAGCCGAGAAGAGCCAAGTACACTCAACTATGTGTATCTCGGGTCCGCCCAGTAGCTGCGATCTCGGCGGTGCTCGCTCTGCTCCGCCGAGTCCCTCTGCGGCGCCATATTTAAATCTGTGCAAGGCTGCACTGGGGCAAGGCTGCAAGGCTGCACTGGGGCAAGGCTGCAATGGACACTGGGGAAGGCTGCACTAACAAGGCTGCACTGACATGGCTGCAAGGCTGCAATGGGGCAAGGCTGCACTGACAAGGCTGCACTGGGGCAAGGCTGCAATGGACACTGGGGAAGGCTGCACTAACAAGGCTGCACTGACATGGCTGCAAGGCTGCACTGGAGCAAGGCTGCACTGAGAAGGCTTCAATGACACTGACAAGGCTGCAGATGCACACTGATAAGGCTGCATTGATGGGCATTTAAATGTAAGTTTTTTTCCCTTAAACTTCCCTCTTAAAAGATTTTTTCCTTAAAATTCCCTCCTAAACTTGGGGTGCGTGTTATACGCTGGCGCGTGTTATACGCTGATAAATACGGTAGCTTGAATAAACTTTTTGTGCTGACCAACTGGAGAGTATGGAACTTTAAAAAAAAATTCTGTGGATTGCCCTGCCCATGTGCACTTTTCTTTTCCTATTAATTGATCTGAGTGGTTGCCATTTTTTCTCTGTTGAATTTTGTACAGATACACTGGGGGTCTTCAACTGACTTCAGCAATGTGGGTCTCCTGGCATGTTGCTATACCTCTATACCTTTAAAGAGGTATACCTTTAGTAAATCCACCGGATCGTGCACTTTGCAAAAGCGGTTGCACTCTGCAAGTGCAGTTGCTCCAGAGCTTAGTAAATTAAGTTAAGCTTTAGTTTGCAAAGAGTACCTGATCACAAGCGAGGAAAATAAAAAGTACAACAACATTTTTGCTTGCACATAACTGGATAATAGCAGTCAGCTCAGTGCAACTGCACTTCCAAAGTGCACAGTTTTTTAGCCTTTAGTAAATCCACCCCAGTGTCAGCTTTCCACGGCAGAGTACAGTGACATTGTCTCTACAAAGGGCCCTCAACCCCAATATCTTGCCTGGGCTCCTTCACCACTCATTTCTGTATTGTGGCTACCACTAAAATTATCTGTGCTGGCCACCTGAAGGTGGGGGGTTCATGAGATCATGTACTCGCACACCTGGAAGGTATTATAATGGGCTGCAAAAAGGGAAGGGGTGGTAAGGGAGCATAGGCAAGATGAGCACAAAAAGGAAGGGTGTACCCTTTGTCAAGACAATGTCATTTTGCCCTGCATGGGAAAGTATCTCTATCTACTAAGCTGACCACCAATGCCTGGGAAAAGGTAGGAAGAAGGATATATCACTGACAAGAATACCTTACATAAAGGGGATATTCCGCTAACCACCAATGCCTTGAGGGGAAGTCTTCCTTCCACTGGTGATGCTGGGGGAATGATTGTTCCTTCAACTGATGTGGATTGTAGAAGGGGGACTCCCACTGACGTTGACATTGGGGCATTCTTCCATCCACTAATATGGACATTTTGTTCTACTTCCTGCCAATGTCTGGCCAATTCTTTCCTTCCACTGTCCACCAAGTGCCACTATGATACATACTCCTGACCTTTACACTTTGTGTGTTGTGCTGTATGTTTTGCTTTCAAACACTGCATTCTATAAGTTATGTTTTATGTTACACACTACTGATTGCTGCCCTGCATATGCCGTGTTTTAGATTGCATGCTGAAAGCTGTTCTGTGAAAAGAAGACAATAGGTACCATCACTGGTGCTTAGGATTGCTGCATGAAGCTTGTTGACAAAGACTATGTAGCAGCTAAGCAAAAAAAAAAAAACACTGTCTGGGAATAACCTGTAGTAAAACTGCTGAGACAATAAACTATTACTATATTAGCCAAGTGAAAATAGATGAGTCTTTTAGAAATGCCCTGGTGGAGTTACAGAAACATCATAAACTTGGTCTGGTAGTTGAAGGGTTAACTCACTCAGTGCAGTGGAAAGACTGGAGTGGGGCAAGGAGCCAGAGTAATTTGGTGCTGGACCCTGGTAGGAACTGTCAGAAGTCAGAGTGATCCTGCATGCTTTGTGAGCCAATAATCTGAAGGCAGGGAGGGAGAGAGGCAGAATGGTGATACAAGTGAGCTGGACTTCTGCATAGCTAGAGGGTAGGAAGGTGTCCAGGGGTTGTTTTGACAATGCGTTTCAGAGCTGGTGCTCCTTTCTCAAGTGCTGGGACTGAAAAAAGGCTAGAATTTATATTGCAAGGAAGCTGTTCTGTACACTACGGATTCTAGACCACAGTGTTTGTCAGAACAGTTGCGATGTAGTCCTGAACTATTTTAATTAAGTCTAGGTAGACTCAGGCAACGTGTCTATATTCCCTGTACAGAAAGGCTTGTGTAGTGAATAAGGTTCATTTAAAGAAAAAAATCTTTGTGCTGGGGTTTATTTGTGTCTGTTGGGCTCTCATAAGCACTTGCACTGTAATTAGGGAGGTTTATGAGGGTATAAGGACTGTGGTGTACATGTGCAGTGTATACTGTGAGTAGGTTCACTATCTTTTAAAGTGATATTAAATCCCCATTTTCTTTAAGCACTTTCAGTAGCTGAATTAATTTACTGATATTGCAGCTTCTTCATCTTTTAATCCTTTCCCATGTTCCTGTTTAAGCGTGTGCCATTACCACTTGCCCAGGTTTCCTGTTTCAGGGTGGCTTCCTTCTCTTGCAGCATCCTAGAGGTACTACAGTCATGTCTCCCTACACTGTGTGCATCAATAGTAACACACAGCCTAGGATGGCAAGACACCCCCATGCTCCTCCCTCCTCCTTTCCCCAAGCTAACATACTGACTTGAGACTACGCTATCCACTGTTAACTCATTCCTGTGAAGACAGAAAGTTCAGGGAAGCTGCCAGAACCGTCTTTAACGCAGGGCAAAAGGGGCAGTTGCCCCGGGCCCAGTCATTGTTGTGGGGCACAAAGCAGCTCCCCATTGAGCCTACACTGCCCGAAAATAGTGGATAAGTGGATTCGGGAGGGCCCAAGAATACATTTGCCCAGGGTCCAATCAATATTAAAGACAGCCCTGGAAGCAGCACTGAAAGAGCAGGAGCCAGCAGCAAGGAAAGTTGGAAACTACAAATGGCTGGGTAAGAATTTTAACAAATAGTTTACCTATTTTATTGTGCTTAATGTGTTAGGCTTTAATATTACTGTGGGACACACAGAATATCCAGCACAATGTAACCACTTGCACTTTTCACCAAAGTATGCTGCATTTGTCAAAAGTCATCTTCACCCCAAGATGTCCCTCTTCCTCAAGTTCTAATGTGGGGAGGAATGGGAAAGTATGCTGGTGAACTTTTAGTTTGCAAAGTAGAAGAGAGCAGGCAGGGCTTATCAGGAAGGGGGCAGGGGTTTGCATCTAAGAGTCAAGTTCCACTATGGCAGTTCATATACTTTCTCCCGATATGTGAAATGGAAATGAAACTTTTTTCATCAGCCATGACACAATTGAAAGGAGAGGAAGGGCTTAACGGGATATCATATTGACCTCTGTGCCAGGATCCCAAGCACCAGTAAAGAGCTGGTGGGCTATCTCTGACCCACTGTCGGGGGTGGGCTCAGTCCTTCCTCCTCAAAGCTCTGTGCTCTGTCGGTTAATTGTCAAAGACTCTTCCTTCCACAGTGACTCACCTGGTCTTTATTTCCTGCTCGTCAGCTAGAGCTGCTGGTTATATAAACTCCTTGGATCAAATCTTCTGTGCCTTTGCCTTGGTCAACACATCCGGACTCTTTCTGCTGTGTTCTCCTGTGAAAGACTTTTGCTTGGCTGACTTCCCTTCTGGTTCCTGATCCTGTTTGCTGCACCCGACTTCACTGATCTCTGCATTCCTGTTTCCCTGGCTTGTTCTGACTACCCATCTTGGTTACCGAAATTTGGCTATGTTTTGACTACGTTTGCTCTGTTTATACCATTTTATTAAATAGTGTGATTTTTACTGCACTTCTGTCTCAGTCTTATTCATGGTTCCTGACACCCATTCTATACAAAGATAGGAACTGCAGTCTGCTCTCATAATTTGTAATAAAAACATCTTTGCCATTCAGAAGCTTCCCTCCAACCACTTTGCATATTATTTTATATATACTGTAATTCTGTACTTGCCAAATATTCTGCAGAAATTTCCCTCCACTGAGTCTGGCTGCAACTATTTTAACTGTGGGCAACTGAAGCTGCTGCCTGTTCACTTCCTGGATTTACACAGACACACAGAGGCACACCTCCAGCTCTGCAGCCCTCATTGGCCCTCTTATGACTCATCCCCCCTCCCTTCCTGGCAAACTCTCACGAGAGTGAGAAAGAGAGCTGTGCATGATGCCACAAGCCTAGGCTAATGACCAGACAAGAAAGAGGAAGTGGGCTGTATAAGGTATTTACTGGCAGAAAAAAATGTTTTACTATCCAAAGTTAAAACAACAAGGGCAGAAGATTTAATAGATGGAGAGTTGAAAAAAATGACTGAAGGTCCGCTTTAAGAACTATGGTTTGTACAATATATTTTTAAATACATTTTGGTAAGTCTGCATATAATATATACAGTAAAGTGCGTCTCTCATCGAGAATATATTTGAAATATGAAAAGCAAGTTATGGATTCTTGCTACTGAATCCATGAGACTTACTATGTTTGTTTAACAAATGGTAAGGTAAAATAGGTATTTGCTCTAGGTAAACCTTTCTTCACAGTATCTAAATGCAAAATGACACTGTCTTTATTTTAATAGTTTTCGCCGACAATGTGAAATTGGAGGATATTTTATTATATTTGTATAGGATTTTCAGCACTTCAGTTCATATATTGAATTTATCAAAGGTCTATAGCTACAGAAAAAATATATATAAAGCCCCATCCTTTATGCAAGGACAGTTACGTGAAATATTAAACATTCAAACACTTTAGCTGCATTTTCTACAAAACTCTGTACTCTTAAAGGAAGCTCTAATATTATAAAACACTAGTTTCAGGCTGCTATTTTGATTCCAAGGCTTCAATATATTCTGAATCAAACCCAGAACAAGTATGCAGATTTGACTTGCTGAATGATTGTTTCCAGTCCTTGACTCTGAAATTAACAAATGCGCATTGTCTCACAGCTGGTTTATTTTGAATATACACACTAGAATACAGAAAAACCTCAAACAGTTTATTTTTCTAACATAGTACACTCAAAACATGGCATGTGTGCTCTGATGCTTGTGCATTGTCCATTACTAAATTTGGGCCGAACACCCCCTGGTTTGGTTAGCGGCAGAGCTCGTTGAAGATCGCAAAAGTTCGGACCCGAACTGCAAATCCTATTAAAGTTTATGGGACCCGAACTTGAAAAATAAAAAGTGCCCATTTTGAAGGTTTATATGCATGTATGTTTTTGGCCATAAAAAGGGTATGGGGGCCCGGGTACTGCGCAGAGGGACATGTATCATGACAAACATTTTTTTTAAAGATAGTTTTCAAAGGAGCAGTGATTTTAATGATGCTTAAAGTGAAGCAATAAAAATGAAAAATTCCTCTAAATATTGTATAGTGCCGGGGGTGGGGGTGGGGGGGTGTCCCCTTTAGTCTGCCTGTAAGTTGGGGCATCTGTACCGTGTATAGAACCTGCTGCAGCAAAACTGACATATAAAGAAAAAAAATGACATTTAAACTTATTTTCCCTGCAAGCTTACTTTATTTTGTAAACAACAGCTTGGGTCTTGGGGAGCCATTCTGTATGATGAGGCCACAATTTAGTGCACTTGGAACAAGATTAGAGATCTTTTGGATACATTTTGGTTTCTCTTTGGCGGACTTTGGTTGGAAATAACAAGTTAATACACCACAGTGAGCAATCCTTATGTGAAGAAGGCAAATTAAAATACATTCAGGGCAAGATTAACAATTTTTTTTAGATAAAGTCAGGTGTCTCTTTTGCAGACTTTGGATAGAAGTAACAGGTGCGGAAAAATTGGTCTTTGGGTGTTGGTGGTGCCTTCACACTGTAGAGGTACACCTTGAAAAAAAGTATGATTTGTTAAGAAAAACAAACAGATTTTTCTTTCAAGAGTAATGCTGGCCATACACTATACGAAAAATCGGCCGAAAAATCGTTCGAATGGACACTTCGTTCGTTTTTCGGCAAGTTAGTGGGTATAAATCGATAATCGTTTGTGACGTTTTTGTGGAAAAAAAACGAACGGCATGTTTGGAAAATTTCTGCCGAACGTACGATAAATTGCAAGGTTAATGTGTTTCCCGTCCGAACTTTCTGCACTAGGTATATGTAAAAAAACGAACACAAAATTATTTATTCATGTCCACTGAACAGATTATCGGTCATTATATGATGGCACGATCGTTTGCGGTCACGGTCGAACGTTCGTTTTTCGAAAATGGGTTCGGCCGATTTTCTGTATAGTGTATGGCCAGCATAACTCTATAGTAGTGGTTCTCAAGTCCTCTCCTCAGGACCCACTAACAGGCCAGATTTTAAGTATTACCTTGGGGAGATGCAGACTAGAATACTGCAATCACTGAGCAGCAATTGATATCACCTGTGATGTATTTCAGTTATCTTGCAAACCTGGCCCGTTAGTGGGTCCTGAGGACAGGAGTTGAGAACCACTGCTCTATAGGGTTACGGTGTGAAGGCACCAACACTCAAAGCCCAATTTTCCCCACCTGTTTGACAGGTGCATTTAATTTCAATTTTTTACAGAAAGGCAAATTCTTGCTTTCATCAAATGTACCTCTATAGGGTTAGAGTGTGAAGGCACTCCAACACCCAGAGCCCAATTTTTCCCCACCTGTTTGACAAGTGCATATACTTTCAATTTTTTACAGAAAGGCCAATTCTTGCTTTCATCAAGAGTAACTCTAGCAATTTCCTGTTCTCTCCGGCGGTGTGTTTTTAGGGCATTCTGCGGGGACATTTTTTCTTCCTTTCATTGGTCTGTAGAGCAACGGCGGCTTCAGCGGTAGATTGAGTTTACCACCAAACCCAAAACCATTCCTTAATGGCCTTACTGGTGAGCCTATAATAGTGAAACTGAAGTGGGGTATGGAATATAAGAGATACCTGGTCTCTGTAGATGGCTACATGAACATGCAACTCTCCAATAGAGAAGAGTATATTGATGGGGCATTATCTGGACATCTTGGACAAGTTCTAATAAGGTGTAATAATGTATTGTATATAGGTAATAAAAGGAGTAGAAGAGGAGGAAGATAACGAGATGAGAGAATAAAGTAATTTCCAAATTAGTTTTGTAAATTTATTTGGAAACTTCTCTTTTGAGGTTATTCTTGGACATTGTTTTTGTATGTTTTGTAAAAAATGAAGGAGGAGGGGGTGGAGCTGACTGATCTCACATCATCATCATCAGCTGTATGGAGACATGGCTGCAAAAGAAGCTTCAGCACTAAACTCTGTCCTGCATCCTTCCTAGTTTCAAGCAGAGTTATCCAGTGTGCTGTAAACAAAACATATCACCCCTGACCATGCTTGCTGGACCACATGTCAGCAATAAGTTGCACCCTGCTGCTGACTGCCTTGCCCAACAATGCCAAAACATTCATGGAAGGGAGCAGAATCAACCAGATGGAAAGGCAGGAGTTTTAAAGCCAGCAATTTGGACACGCTGGACTTTAGACCCTGGGCATGTAAGTGACAATTTTTTTTCGATGCAGCAGCTGGGCCAGAGAAATTTGCCTGCTATACTCTGTTGGTGACCTGTGACACCCTTTGCTATACCATCATCCCTGTCAGTGGAGGCTGCTGAGGCTGCTGAGAGGTCATGAGATATAGTGGGGGTGGGCATGAAAGGTGAGAAGTGAGGAGGAGAAGAATTGTGTCCCTTTGGTGTGGCTTTCAGGTGCTCTTGCCAATGGGCTAAGCGGTGGCGTGTTAAATGCCTTGTCAAGCATGTGGTACCCTAATGGCTGGTGTTTTTCCATACTTGATCTGCTTGAGGCAGAAATTGCAAATTGCAACAGTGCGATCAGCTGCATATGTGCTAAACAACGCCCACAAAACTGAGCTGTGGGAAGTGGGCCGGGAGATAACAGCAGGGCCGGACTGGGAATAAAAACCAGCCCTGGAAAAAATGTCATACCAGCCCAGCAGCATAACGACATTATTTTCTTATTCAAAAAGGAAAAACCATGCACTTTAAAGCACATTTGAAGAGTGTATTATATAGAGAGAAGACAGATATTAAAGCACATAGGGCTTTAAATATATATACATATATATTTAAATTTGTGGTAAAAGTGGTCAATCATCAAGGGGGGCCCCAAACTCTGGAAATCTGAAAACGCGTGTGTGTGTGTATGTGTGCGTGGGGGGGGGTAACTCTGGTGACCAGAGACCACCTTCCACAGAAAGAATACACTAAGGTAAGGGGGGTGGGGGTTACTGATATAAGGGGAAAGCTTTATATCAGTGCCCCCTTACATTATTTTTTCACGCCCCCTTACATCAGTAACCCCCCCCTTAGACTGGCCTGGTGGCTTTGTCACTAACCTTCTCTCAGGTGCACTGTGCAGGGCTCAGTCAGTCGGCTTCAGCTTGGTGGTTTTATTCTATAGTCTCCTCTCCACAGTCCACACATGTCTGATTTCTCCCATGACCCGCATCCTGGCGGCACTCCCACTCTTGACTCCTCTCCAGACTCCCTCAGAGACTGCAGACATGATATAAGACGAGATGATTAGAGGCTGCGGACATGGTACAAGAAATGGTTAGAGGCTGCAAACATGATGCAAGAGATGGTTAGAGACTTAGGACATCATACTAAAGATGGTCAGAGACTAAAGACATTATACAGGAGATGGTCAGAGACTGCAGACATGATAAAGGAGATGGTCAGATACTGCAGACATGATACAAGAGATTAATGCAGTCTCACCAGAGCCCATCAAATGCAGCCTACCACTGTGCCCATAATCACAGCCTCACTGTGCCCATAATCGCAGCCTCACTGTGCCCATAAATGCAGCCTCACTGTGCCCATAAATGCAGCCTCACTGTGCCCATCAATGCAGCCTCACTGGGCCCATAATCGCAGCCTCACTGTGCCCATCAATGTGGCCTCACTGTGACCATGAATGCAGCCTCACTGTGCCCATCAATGCAGCCTCATTGTGTCCATAATTGCAGCCTCACTGTGCCCACCAATGCAGCCTCACTGTGCCCATAATCGCAGCCTCACTGTGTCCAAAATTGCAGCCTTACTGTGTCCATAATCACAGCTTTACTGTGCCCATAATCGCAGCCTCACTACGCCCATAATTGAAGCCACACTGTGCTCATCAATGCAGCCTCACTGCGCCCATCAATGCGGCCTCACTGTGTCCATGAATGTAGCCTCACTATGCCCATGAATGCAGCCTCACTGTGCCCATAATCACAGCCTCACTGTGCCCATACATGCAGCCTCACTGTGCCCATCATTGCAGCCTCACTGTGTCCATCAATGCAGCCTCACTGTGTCCATCAATGCAGCCTCACTGAGCCCATGAATGCAGCCTCCCTGTGCCCATAATCACAGCCTCACTGTGCCCATAATTGCAGCCTCACTGTGCCCATAAATGCAGCCTCACTGTGCCCATAATCGCAGCCTGACTGTGCCCATGAATGCAGCCTCACTGTGCCCATCAATTCAGCCTCACTGTGCCCATAATTGCAGCCTCACTGTGCCTATAATTGCAGCCTCACTGTGCCCATAATCGCAGCTTCACTGTGCCCATAATCGCAACCTCACTGTACCCATCAATGCAGCTTCACTGTGCCAATAATTGCAGCCTCACTCTGCTCATAATCACAGCCTTACTGTGCCCATAATCACAGCCTCACTGTGCCCATTATCACAGCCTCATTGTGCCCATCAATGCGGCCTCACTGTGCCCCTAATCGCAGCCTCACTGTGCCCATCAATGCAGCCTCACTATGCTCATAATCGCAGCCTCACTGTGCCCATCAATGCAGCCTCACTGTGCTCATAATCACAGCCCCACTGTGCCCATTAATGCAACCTCACTGTGCCCATAATCGCAGCCTCACTGTGCACATAATCGCAGCCTCACTGTGCATATAATCGCAACCTCACTGTGCTCATAATCACAGCCTTCCTGTGGCCATAATCACCGCCTCACTGTGCCCATAATCGTAGCCTCGCTGTGCCCATAATTACAGCCTCACTGTGCCCATTAATGCAGCCTCCCTGTGCCCATCAAGGCTGCCTCACTGTGCCCATAATCGCAGCCCCACTGTGCCCATCAATGCATCCTCACTGTGCCCATCGTTGCATCCTCACTGTGCCCACAATCTCAGCCTCACTGTGTCCATTAATGCAGACTCACTGTGACCATCAATGTGGCCTCAATGTGCCCATGAATGCAGCCTCACTGTGGCCATAATCTCAGCCTCACTGTTCCCATAATAGCAGCCTCACTGTGCCCATCAATGTGGCCTCACTGTGCCCATGAATTCAGCCTCACTGTGCCCACAATCGCAGCCTTATTGTACCCATAATCACAGCCTCAAGGTGCCCATCAATGCAGCCTCACTGTGCCCATAATCACAGCCTCGAGGTGCCCATAATTGCAGCCTCACTGTGCCCATCAATGCAGCCTCACTGTGCCCATAATCACAGCCTCACTGTGCCCATCAATGCAGCCTCACGGTGCCCATCAATGCAGCCTCGCTGTGCCCATAATCACAGCCTCGAGGTGCCCATAATTGCAGCCTCACTGTGCCCATCCATGCAGCCTCACTGTGCCCATCAATGCAGCCTCACTGTGCCCATAATCGCAGCCTCACTGTGCCCATAATCGCAGCCTCACTGTGCCCATAATCACAGCCTCACTGTGCCCATCAATGCAGCCTCACTGTCCCCATAATCGCAGCCTCACTGTGCCCAATAATGCAGCCTCACTGTGTCCATCAATGCGGCCTCACTGTGCCCATCAATGGAGGCCTCACTGTGCCCATCAATGGAGCTCCACTGTGCCCATTAATGCAGGCTCACTGTGCCCATAATCGCAGCCTTACTGTGCCCATCAATGTGACCTCACTGTGCTCATGAATGCAGCCTCACTGTGCCCTTGAATGTAGCTCACTATGTCCATATTCGCATCCTCACTGTGCCCATAATCGCAGCCTCACTGTGCCCATCAATGCAGCCTCAATGTGCCCATCAATGCAGCCTCACTGTGCCCATAATCGCAGCCTCACTATGCCCATGATCGCAGCCTCACTGTGCCCATAATCACAGCCTCACTGTGCACATTAATGCAGCCTCACTGTGCCCATAATCGCATCCTCACTGTGCCCATAATTGCAGCCTCACTGTGCCCATCAATGCAGACTCACTTTGCCCATAATCGCAGCCTCACTGTGCCCATCAATGCAGCCTCACTGTGCTCATAATCAAAGCCTCACTGAGCCCATAATAGCAGTGACTTGGTTAAATTGATGATAGGCAACTCCTATCCTCATATTGATTAGTGGTTCCAAATTAATAATAACTACTGCAGTAGGGAACAGACACAAAAGATACGCTCAGCATCTTTCCAAATAACTGTTCTGCTTTAATATGACGCAATTGAAGGTTTTTATACACATGATTACTTAGGTATCACATTAATATTACAATTGTACGTTTATGGTAACAAGAGGGCGTTACATAGGCAGGCTAATTCTAATCAGGACTCGAAAGAATGTAAACATGTACTGAAAACATTATTAGTTCTGTGTGCACAGTGAGGGCAGTGTGCAATACATACAAAATAGAATACAATTATTTACAGAACTTACAAATTTCCATTACAGTCTCCCCTCTTTGATTAATATTTTGATCACTAACCATACCTGCTATCACCTTTAACCTGGAATCTCCACACGCTTAGGTGGAGGTAGTCCTGGCCAAAGAGGCAAAAAAACTCCATTGTGGAGAAAATAATAGCTGAGCAACTTTTTCATTACAAAATGACTTTTCATTGCGAAAAACAAATGATTGATAAGACATATTTACAGAGTACTGTACACTCCTGTGGCCAGAATGGCCTTCTAGCTGAATTGTTGGCATGCTGACTTATGTGAAGCATATGTAAACACAGACAATTCTACATAAAATGGAAGACGTACAAAAGACAAATATGACTTCAACATGGCTAAACTACTTTTCAAATATATATCCCTTACAATTAAAGTAATTGAATCAAAAAGTACCCTACACTGTGATCTCAATAGGGAAACAAATCAAACACAGACATTTCTTTAATTTAGTTATTTTTGCAGTGTTTGGCGTGGATCCAGGTGACTTTTCCTTCAAGTTTTGCAAAAACTGCACATTTCCTTATATATAAATGTCTCTTAACAATCCACAAGTCACCTGGCTTTAGTTTTAGATCCTTCCAAACTTTTAGGATCTGGAATTGGGGAGAAAGCACATAAATTAGTTTGTCAAAAACCTTAAAAGATCAGCAACATTCTCTGTGAGTTCCTAATGGAGGACTTCAGCTGCTGAGACAAAGTATAAGCAAGTGAGTAACACACTACCAAACCAAATCTCATAGGGAGAGAGTCCAATATCCCCTTTAGGGGCTTCATAAAATATAAGAAAACATTCAGGCAAAAGTTTTCTAGTTTCTTACTCTACATTGTAGACAGTAGGGGGTGTAAAAATAAAACCTCAAAACTTCTAGTAAGGACTCTCCTATAAAAATGATTTCCTCTGTTACTCTCTGTACTTTCTGCACTCTATATTTACAACCTACTTCTGATAACACTTTTTACTGTGGCCTTTGCAGTAGCATTTGCCACTGGACATCCAAAAAACATGTCCATACAGACAAAATGCATACTTGTAACATCCTAACTTGGGCATCTGGATATATCTTTTTGTAATCTCTGGAAGGGATGTTCAGCTTTTGGTAACACCTTTGGTAACAGGTAAAACAAGAAGTGGTATGTTATAATAACAACTGTGGAGAACCCTGGCTCTATCCCATGCTCATTTACTGAGGCAGCCATAACTGTTTGTGACTGATGACACGGTCCATGTGTCAAGCTGGAGGGAAAAGAGTGGCTGGCAGACCTAAATGATCACTTTTTCCAAAGTCCTGTTTCATAAGAAGTTGCCCCCTGTGGACCACTTGTTCTTCTCGTTCTGGGGACCTTAAAGTTGAATTATTAATCCCAGCTATACTGGGCCAGAACTAGGGTGGAATCTGTGAGTTGCACAGACCCATCAAGTGTCCGGGGCTGTAAATGCAGCATCCTTAGTCACCTGGTCTGCTTCCATATGTGAAAGTTAATATGGCTACCTCAGCAAGAACCTGGAAGGCTGAAAACAGCCAATCAAATTAACTTGGCATGCTTTATTGGTTTACCTGCCGAAGTAAAAACAAACTTCTGGCCCTTCAAATGGAACCAAAAGCTCTCTATATCTCGACTATCTATATAAATATATACTCTTTTTATAGCTCACAGGCTTTGCTAAAACATGGAACTCTGCTTCTTGAGCTGGGGAAAAAGGATCCAATGACTCTGAATACAGAGTATCCTTCTGGGTGATAAACTGCATACTCAAATCTACAAAAAATGTAATATCTGGGTCTTCAGGGAGTGTGTCCTGCACTGGGCTCACAGCAGCTGATTCCTACATCATCAATTTAACACATGTGTCTTCCTTTGTCTCCAACCTCCTCCAATAGGCAATAAGGTGGCTGGATTCAAATGTACGCATTTTTCATTGTCAGATTTGTACATAAACAAACTCATATTTTAAACCTTCCATTAGACAAACATTTAGTTAGCTGTATATTTGCTGCGCAGAATGTCGGACCATTAAAAATTAAATGTTTGACCAAAATAATGTCTAACTTTGTCTAATAGCACCTTTGCATAAAAGCTACAGCGCTGATATATCGGGATGAACTCTTCATTACAGTGTCCAGCTTGCATAAATATATTACAATGGCTTGTTTTCTATCATGCTGTTTGTGTAAGAACTCCAGTTTCATGTTTCAAAAGACAACTTTTTCCTGGCAATATTATAATAAATGATAACAATACCCTGCAGTCATGGAGAGATGTCCATAAATCCAAAATATTCTTCTGCTTATACCACTGTACTTACAAGGAAAAGGGGCACATCATTTCACAATTCACACTTTCTGCTTTGGATTTCAAAAATAAAAATAAATAAAAACAAAAGGATCAACAATCTGTATGATGAACCAGAAAGCATGACAAACTATAAAACAACTGGCTGCAGGTGGCATCTATCCTAACAGGGTGTGTGGACTTGATGTGGTGGGTCTGTTATATTTAAATTTTATTTATTATTACTCTCACATCATGGACCGCACATCAAGTTATCAAAAACCTTAAAATGTCATTTTTGTAGAAAAACTTCTTATGTATCCCATCCATCTTGGCTTTGTTAAATATTATGGCAGCTGTATTCCAAATAACAACCTCATCTTAATCTTTTTTTTTCCTCAATAAGGGCTTATTGAATAAATGTAAAATTACAAAATTGTTATCTTAATCTAAACTAATCCCATTTTTACAAATTTCCCCAATAACCTGGATTTTATTTCCAACCAAAGGTTGTCTAATTCAGTTTCAATATATCTAAATTATTATTAAAATTATTAAACTCATATTAGAAATGAATACTCATTATTACTTAATTTTACTTAATTTCCCTTTTTTAATCGCGCTGTTTTCACTATCAAAGGATATTCAATTTGTGTAATACACGGTTAAATGTAAACTTCATTTTACCATGTTTGGAAAACAGATTCAAAATAATTGTGATCACATTGTTTACCATTAGATTTGTTAACCTGGCACATTTTGTTATAAATGTTTTGTCTAAAAAACTGGAATTGACATGGTGTCCTTCCAGCTTATCACTGACCTCTCATCCCAGCCACATTCTTTCATGAGAGCACAAAGGAGGGGGTCACATCTGCCTACATGGCACACACAAGCAATAGAACTAAAGGTCCTAGCATTCACACACACATACACCAATATCGCTCTAAAATCGCTTACATTTTTCCCATTTGTACAAAACACATGCATATCATTCTCTTACTTTCTTTTAACTCTCATTAATATTTCCCTGCCTTAAATTCTGCATTCCTTATTTTGTTCAGATATCCTTTATATTTAGCTTCTATCATTCTATGATCAGACGGGCAGCCACAGTACTCATCCCATCTTCCCTCTCTGACAACATATAAAGTATTCTGTTTTAATTCTCATTTCTCTGTTTCTGACTAGTTGTAGTGCCTGAACCCAAATTCATCCCACAACTTAACATGAAAATGTCCCTTTCTGTCTAGTGTTATTGTCACCCTTGATCCATCCTGCTCACATAGATAGCTGTTTCTCTAGCTGTTTACTTGATTCTTAGTCCTTGTGGACCTTGGTAACCCAGTTAGCCATTGTGGATCCCTGTCCACTTTAACCATTAATCTAGGGGCTCAGTATAGGCGGAACCGCACCTTCGGTTCATATATAGCGCTCCTCTTGCGCTGGGCATTTTTGAGGGTCTCTTACCCTCAAAAATGTCTTATAATTGTCTTATAAATCTTATAATTGTAGCCTCGCATATCAATGTGGCCTCACTGTGCCCATAATTGCAGCCTCACTGTGCCCATCAATGTGGCCTCACTGTGCCCATGAATGCAGCCTCACTGTGCCCATAATCACAGCCTCACTGTGCACATGAATGCAGCCTCACTGTGCCCATAATCACAGCCTCACTGTGTCCATCAATGCAGCCTCACTGTGCCCATGATCGCATCCTCACTCTGCCCATCAATGCAGCCTCACTGTCCCCATAATCGCAGCCTCACTGTGCCCATCAATGCAGCCTCACTGTGCCCATAATCGCAGCATCACTGTGCCCATCACTGCAGCCTCACTGTGCCCATCATTGCAGCCTCACTATGCCCATAATCGCAGCCTTACTGTGCCCATCAATGGATGCCTCACTGTGCCCATAATTGCAGTTCCACTGTGCCCATTAATGCAGGCTCACTGTGCCCATAATCGCAGCCTCACTGTGCCACTCAATGTGACCTCCCTCTGCTCATGAATGCAGTCTCACCGTGCCCATGAATGCAGCCTCACTATGCCCATAATCGTATCCTCGCTGTGCCCAGAATTGCATCTTCACTGTGCCCATAATCGCAGCCTCACTGTGCCCATAATCACAGCCTCACTGTGCCCATAATCACAGCCTCACTGTGCCCATAATCACATCCTCACTGTGCCTATAATCACAGCCTCACTCTGCCCATCAATGCAGCCTCACTGTGCCCTTAATCACAGCCTCACTGTGCCCATCAATGCAGCCTCACTGTGCCCATAATTGTAGCCCCACTCTGCTCATAATCACAGACTTACTGTGCCCATAATCACCGCCTCACTGTGCCCATAATCGCAGCCTCACTGTGTCCATAATCACAGCCTCACTGTGCACATTAATGCAACCTCACTGTGCCTATAATCGCATCCACACTGTGCCCATAATTGCAGCCTCACTGTGCCCATCAATGCAGACTCACTTTGTCCAAAAATTGCAGCCTCACTGTGCCCATCAATGTGGCCTCACTGTGCCCATGAATGCACCCTCACTGTACCCATAATAGCAGGCTCACTGTTCCCATAATAGCGGCCTCACTTTGCCCATCAATGTGGCTTCACTGTGTTCATGAATGCAGCCTCACTGTGCCCATTATCACATCCTTACTGTGCCCATAATCATAGCCTCACTGTGCCCATCAATGCAGTTTCACTGTGCCCATAATCACAGCCTCACTATGCCCATCAATGCAGCCTCACTGTGTCCATAATCACAGCCCCACTTTGCCCATAATCACAGCCTCGAGGAGCATATCAATGGAGTCTCACTGTGCCATTAATCGCATCCTCACTGTGCCCATCAATGCAGCCTCACTGTCCCCATAATCGCAGCCTCACTGTGCCCATCAATGCAGCCTCACTGTGCCGATAATTGCAGCCTCACTGTGCCCATCGATGCAGCCTCACTGTGCCCATTAATGCAGCCTCACTGTGCCCATAATTGCAGCCTCACTGTGCCCATCAATGTGGCCTCACTGTGCCCATGAATGCAGCCTCACTGTGCCCATGAATGCAGCCTCACTGTGCCCATAATCGCAGCCTCACTGTGCCCATAATCCCAGCCTCACTGTGTCCATAATCACAGCCTCACTGTGTCCATAATCGCAGCCTCACTGTGCCCATAATCACAGCCTTACTGTGCCCATAATCACTGCCTCCCTGTGCCCATAATGGCAGCCTTACTGGGCCCATAATCACATCCTCCCTGTGCATATAATGGCAGCCTCACTGTGCCTAAAACCACAACCTGACTGTGCCCATCAATGCAGCCTCACTGTGCCCATCAATGCAGTCTCACTGTGCCCATAATCACAGCCCCACTGTGCCCATAATCACAGCCTCACTGTGCCCATCAATGGAGTCTCACTGTACCCATAATCGCAGCCTCACTGTTCCATTAATCGCATCCTCCCTATCCCATCAATGCAGCCTCACTGTCCCCATAATCGCAGCCTCACTGTGCCCATCAATGCAGCCTCACTGTGACCATAATCGCAGCCTCACTGTGCCCATCATTGCAGCCTCACTGTGCCCATCATTGCAGCCTCACTGTGCCCATAATCGCAGCCTTACTGTGTCCATAAATTCAGCCTCACTGTGCTCATCAATGGATGATTCACTGTGCTCATAATCGCATCTCCACTGTGCCCATAATCGCAGCCTCACTGTGCCCATCAATGCAGCCTCACTGTGCCAATCAATGCAGCCTCACTGTGCCCATAATATCAGCCTCACTTTGATCATAATCACATCCTTACTGTGCCCATAATAGCAGAGTCACTGTGCCCATAATCGAAGCCACATTGTGCCCATAATCACATCCTTACTGTGCCCATAATCACAGCCTCACTATGCCCATCAATGCAGCCTCACTGTGCCCATAATCACAGCCTCACTGTGCCCATAATCACATCCTCAGTGTGCCCATCAATGCAGCCTCACTGTGCCTATAATTGCAGCCCCACTCTGCTCATAATTGCAGCCTCACTGTGCCCATCAATGCAGACTCACTTAATTGCAGTCTCACTGTGCCCATCAATGCAGCCTCACTGTACCCATAATCAAAATCTCAATGTGCCCATAATAGCAGCCTCACTGTGCCCATCATTGTGGCCTCACTGTGCCCATGAATGCACCCTCACTGTACCCATAATCGCAGGCTCACTGTTCCCATAATAGCGGCCACACTGTGCCCATCAATGTGGCCTCACTGTGTCCATGAATGCAGCCTCACTGTGCCCATTATTGCAGCCTTACTGTGCCCATAATCACAGCCTCACTGTGCCCATCAATGCAGTCTCACTGTGCCCATTATCGCGGCCCTACTGTGCCCATAATCACAGCCTCACTGTGCCCATCAATGCAGCCTCACTGTGTCCATAATCACAGCCCCACTTTGCCCATAATCACAGCCTCGAGGTGCCCATCAATGGAGTGTCACTGTGCCCATAATCGCAGCCTCACTGTTCCATTAATCGCATCCTCCCTATCCCATCAATGCAGCCTCACTGTCCCCATAATCGCAGCCTCACTGTGCCCATCAATGCAGCCTCACTGTGACCATAATCGCAGCATCACTGTGCCCATCAATGCAGCCTCACTGTGCCCATCATTGCAGCCTCACTGTGCCCATAATCGCAGTCTCACTGTGTCCATAAATTCAGCCTCACTGTGCCCATCAATGGATGCTTCACTGTGCCTATAATTGCAGCTCCACTGTGCCCACTAATGCAGGCTCACTGTGCCCATAATTGCAGCCTCACTGTGCCCATCAATGTGAACTCACTGGGCTCATGAATGTAGCCTCACCATGCCCATGAATGCAGCCTCACTATACCCATAATCGTATCCTCACTGTGCTCATAATCGCATCTCCACTGTGCCCATAATCGCAGCCTCACTGTGCCCATCAATGCAGCCTCACTGTGCCCATCAATGCAGCCTCACTGTGCCCATAATATCAGCCTCACTTTGATCATAATCACATCCTTACTGTGCCCATAATCGAAGCCACATTGTGCCCATAATCACATCCTTACTGTGCCCATAATCACAGCCTCACTATGCCTATCAATGCAGCCTCACTGTGCCCATAATCACAGCCTCACTGTGCCCATAATCACATCCTCACTGTGCCCATCAATGCAGCCTCACTGTGCCTATAATTGCAGCCCCACTCTGCTCATAATTGCAGCCTCACTGTGCCCATCAATGCAGACTCACTTAATTGCAGCCTCACTGTGCCCATCAATGCAGCCTCACTGTGCCCATAATCACAGCCTCACTGTGCCAATAATCACATCCTCACTGTGCCCATCAATGCAGCCTCACTGTGCCTATAATTGCAGCCCCACTCTGCTCATAATTGCAGCCTCACTGTGCCCATCAATGCAGACTCACTTAATTGCAGCCTCACTGTGCCCATCAATGCAGACTCACTTAATTGCAGCCTCACTGTGCCCATCAATGCAGCCTCACTGTACCCATAATCGCAGGCTCACTGTTCCCATAATAGCGGCCTCACTGTGCCCATCAATGTGGCCTCACTGTGTCCATGAATGCAGCCTCACTGTGCCCATTATTGCAGCCTTACTGTGCCCATAATCGCAGCCTCACTGTGCCCATCAATGCAGTCACACTGTGCCCATCATCGCGGCCCTACTGTGCCCATAATCACAGCCTCACTGTGCCCATCAATGCAGCCTCACTGTGTCCATAATCACAGCCCCACTATGCCCATAATCACAGCCTCGAGGTGCCCATCAATGGAGTGTCACTGTGCCCATAATCGCAGCCTCACTGTTCCATTAATCGCATCCTCCCTATCCCATCAATGCAGCCTCACTGTCCCCATAATCACAGCCTCACTGTGCCCATCAATGCAGCCTCACTGTGACCATAATCGCAGCATCACTGTGCCCATCATTGCAGCCTCACTGTGCCCATAATCGCAGTCTCACTGTGTCCATAAATTCAGCCTCACTGTGCCCATCAATGGATGCTTCACTGTGCCCATAATTGCAGCTCCACTGTGCCCACTAATGCAGGCTCACTGTGCCCATAATTGCAGCCTCACTGTGCCCATCAATGTGACCTCACTGTGCTCATGAATGTAGCCTCACCATGCCCATGAATGCAGTCTCACTATACCCATAATCGTATCCTCACTGTGCTCATAATCGCAGCCTCACTGTGCCCATCAATGCTGCCTCACTGTGCCCATCAATGCAGCCTCACTGTGCCAATCAATGCAGCCTCACTGTGCCCATAATATCAGCCTCACTTTGATCATAATCACATCCTTACTGTGCCCATAATAGCAGAGTCACTGTGCCCATAATCGAAGCCACATTGTGCCCATAATCACATCCTTACTGTGCCCATAATCACAGCCTCACTATGCCCATCAATGCAGCCTCACTGTGCCCATAATCACAGCCTCACTGTGCCCATAATCATATCCTCACTGTGCCCATCAATGCAGCCCCACTCTGCTCATAATTGCAGCCTCACTGTGCCCATCAATGCAGACTCACTTAATTGCAGCCTCACTGTGCCCATCAATGCAGCCTCACTGTACCCATAATCAAAATCTCAATGTGCCCATAATAGCAGCCTCACTGTGCCCATCATTGTGGCCTCACTGTGCCCATGAATGCACCCTCACTGTACCCATAATCGCAGGCTCACTGTTCCCATAATAGCGGCCTCACTGAGCCCATTAATGTGGCCTCACTGTGTCCATGAATGCAGCCTCACTGTGCCCATTATTGCAGCCTTACTGTGCCCATAATCGCAGCCTCACTGTGCCCATCAATGCAGTCTCACTGTGCCCATTATCACGGCCCTACTGTGCCCATAATCAAAGCCTCACTGTGCCCATCAATGCAGCCTCACTGTGTCCATAATCACAGCCCCACTTTGCCCATAATCACAGCCTCGAGGTGCCCATCAATGGAGTGTCACTGTGCCCATAATCGCAGCCTCACTGTGCCATAAATCGCATCCTCACTGTGCCCATCAATGCAGCCTCACTGTCCCCATAATCGCAGCCTCACTGTGCCCATCAATGCAGCCTCACTGTGCCTATAATTGCAGCCTCACTGTGCCCATCGATGCAGCCTCACTGTGCCCATTCATGCAGCCTCACTGTGTCCATAATTGCAGCCTCACTGTGCCCATCAATGTGGCCTCACTGTGCCCATGAATGCAGCCTCACTGTGCCCATGAATGCAGCCTCACTGTGCTCATAATCACAGCCTCACTGTGCACATAATCGCAGCCTCACTTTATCCATAATCACAGCTTCACTGTGCCCATAATCGCAGCTTCACTGTGCTCATAATCACAGCCTTACTGTGCCCATAATCACAGCCTCCCTGTGCCCATAATGGCAGCCTTACTGTGCCCATAATCACAGCCTACCTGTGCCCATAATGGCAGCCTCACTGTGCCTAAAATTACAGCCTCACTGTGTCCATCAATGCAGCCCCACTGTGAACATAATCACAGCCTCACTGTGCCCATCAATGCAGTCTCACTGTGCCCATAATCGCAGCCTCACTGTTCCATTAATCGCATTCTCCCTATCCCATCAATGCAGCCTCACTGTCCCTATAATCGCAGCCTCACTGTGCCCATCAATGCAGCCTCCCTGTGCCCATAATCGCAGCATCACTGTGCCCATCAATGCAGCCTCACTGTGCCCATCATTGCAGCCTCACTGTGCCCATAATCACAGCCTAACTGTGTCCATCAATGCAGCCCCACTGTGCCCATCAATGGATGCCTCACTGTGCCATAATTGCAGTTCCACTGTGCCCACTAATGCAGGCTCACTGTGCCCATAATCGCAGCCTCACTGTGCCCATCAATGTGGCCTCACTGTGCTCATGAATGCAGCCTCACCGGGCCCATGAATGCAGCCTCACTATACCCATAATCATATCCTCACTGTGCCCATAATCACATCTCCACTGTGCCCATAATCGCAGCCTCACTGTGCCCATCAATGCAGCCTCACTGTGCCCATCAATGCAGCCTCACTGTGCCCATAATTTCAGCCTCATTGTGCTCATAATCACATCCTTACTGTGCCCATAATCACAGAGTCACTGTGGCCATAATTGAAGCCACATTGTGCCCATAATCACATCCTCATTGTGCCCATAATCACAGCCTCACTGTGCCCATCAATGCAGCCTCACTGTGCCCATAATCACAACCTCATTGTGCCCATTAATGCAGCCTCACTGTGCCTATAATTGCAGCACCACTCTGCTCATAATCACAGCCTTACTGTGTCCATAATGACCGCCTCACTGTTCCCATAATCGCAGCCTCACTGTGCCCATCGATGCAGCCTCACTGTGCCCATTCATGCAGCCTCACTGTGTCCATAATTGCAGCCTCACTGTGCCCATCAATGTGGCCTCACTGTGCCCATGAATGCAGACTCACTTTGCCCATTTTCGCAGCCTCACTGTGCCCATCAATGCAGCCTCACTGTACCCATAATCAAAGCCTCACTGTGCCCATAATAGCAGCCTCACTGTGCCCATGAATGCACCCTCGCTGTACCCATAATCGCAGGCTCACTGTTCAAATAATAGCAGCCTCACTGTGGTCATAATCACAGCCTTACTGTGCCCATAATCATAGCCTCCCTGTGTCCATAATGGCAGCCTTACTGTGCCCATAATCACAGCCTCACTGTGCCCATAATGGCAGCTTCACTGTGCCTAAAATCACAGCCTTACTGTAACCATCAATGCAGCCTCACTGTGCCCATCAATGCAGTCTCACTGTGGCCATAATCACTTCCCCACTGTGCCCGTAATCACAACCTCCCTGTCCCATCAATGCAGCCTCACTGTCCCCATAATTGCAGCCTCACTGTGCCTATCAATGCAGCCTCACTGTACCCATCAATGCAGCCTCACTGTGCCCATAATCGCAGCCTCACTGTGCCCATAATCGCAGCCTCACTGTGCCCATGATCGCAGCCTCACTGTGCCCATCAATGTGGCCTCACTGTGCCCATGAATGCAGCCTCTCTGTGCCCATAATCGCAGCCTCACTGTGCTCATAATCGCAGCCTCACTGTGCCCATCAATGTGGCCTCACTGTGCTCATGAATGCAGCCTCACCGGGCCCATGAATGCAGCCTCACTATACCCATAATCACATCCTCACTGTGCCCATAATCACATCTCCACTGTGCCCATAATCGCAGCCTCACTGTGCCCATCAATGCAGCCTCACTGTGCCCATCAATGCAGCCTCACTGTGCCCATAATTTCAGCCTCATTGTGCTCATAATCACATCCTTACTGTGCCCATAATCACAGAGTCACTGTGGCCATAATTGAAGCCACATTGTGCCCATAATCACATCCTCATTGTGCCCATAATCACAGCCTCACTGTGCCCATCAATGCAGCCTCACTGTGCCCATAATCACAACCTCATTGTGCCCATTAATGCAGCCTCACTGTGCCTATAATTGCAGCACCACTCTGCTCATAATCACAGCCTTACTGTGTCCATAATGACCGCCTCACTGTTCCCATAATCGCAGCCTCACTGTGCCCATCGATGCAGCCTCACTGTGCCCATTCATGCAGCCTCACTGTGTCCATAATTGCAGCCTCACTGTGCCCATCAATGTGGCCTCACTGTGCCCATGAATGCAGACTCACTTTGCCCATTATCGCAGCCTCACTGTGCCCATCAATGCAGCCTCACTGTACCCATAATCAAAGCCTCACTGTGCCCATAATAGCAGCCTCACTGTGCCCATGAATGCACCCTCGCTGTACCCATAATCGCAGGCTCACTGTTCAAATAATAGCAGCCTCACTGTGGTCATAATCACAGCCTTACTGTGCCCATAATCATAGCCTCCCTGTGTCCATAATGGCAGCCTTACTGTGCCCATAATCACAGCCTCACTGTGCCCATAATGGCAGCTTCACTGTGCCTAAAATCACAGCCTTACTGTAACCATCAATGCAGCCTCACTGTGCCCATCAATGCAGTCTCACTGTGGCCATAATCACTTCCCCACTGTGCCCGTAATCACAACCTCCCTGTCCCATCAATGCAGCCTCACTGTCCCCATAATTGCAGCCTCACTGTGCCTATCAATGCAGCCTCACTGTACCCATCAATGCAGCCTCACTGTGCCCATAATCGCAGCCTCACTGTGCCCATAATCGCAGCCTCACTGTGCCCATGATCGCAGCCTCACTGTGCCCATCAATGTGGCCTCACTGTGCCCATGAATGCAGCCTCTCTGTGCCCATAATCGCAGCCTCACTGTGCTCATAATCGCAGCCTCACTGTACTCATAATCGCACCTCACTGTGCCCATAATCAGGAGCTCCCTGTGCCCATAATGGCAGCCACACTGTGCCCATAATCTGAGCCTCACTATACCCATCAATGCAGCCTCACTGTGCCCATAATCACAGCCTAACTTTGCACATCAATGCAGCCTCACTGTGTCCATAATCACAGCCTCACTGTGCCAAATATTGCAGCCTCACTGTACCAATAAACACTTAATCACTGTGCCCATAATCATAGCCTTACTGTGCCCATAATCACAGCCTCACTGTGCCCATAATTGCAGCTTTTCTGTGCCCATAATCGCAGGTTTACTGTTCACATAATCACAGCCTCACTGTGCCCACTATTTCAGCCTCACTGTGCCCATAATCGCAGCCTCGCTGTGCCCATAATCGCAGCCTCACTGTGTTCATAATCACCACCTCAATGTTCCCATAATCACAGCCTCACTGTGCCCATCAATGCAGCCTCACTGTGCCCATAATCACAGCCTCACTGTGCCCATCAATGCAGTCTCACTGTGACCATGAATGCAGCCTCACTGTGCCCATCAATTCAGGCTTAATGTGCCCATAATTGCAGTCTCACTGTGCTCATCAATGTGGCCTCACTGTGCCCATAATTGCAGCCTCACTGTGCCCATCAATGCAGACTCAATGATCTAATAATTGCAGCCTCGAGGTGCCCATAATTGCAGCCTCACTGTGCCCATCAATGCAGCCTCAGTGTGCCCATAATCACAGCCTCACTGTGCCCATCAATTTTGCCTCACTGTGACCATAAATGCAGCCTCACTGTGCCCATAAATTCAGCCTTATAGTGCCCATAATTGCAGCCTCACTGTTCCAACAATCACAGCCTTTCTATGCCTATAATCACAGCCTCACTGTGCCCATCAATGCAGACTTACTGTGCTAATAATTGCAGCCTCGAGGTGCCCATAATTGCAGCCTCACTGTGCCCATCAATGCAGCCTCACTGTGCCCATAATCACAGCCTCACTTTGCCCATAATGGCAGCCTCACTGTGGTTAAAATCACAGCCTTACTGTGACCATCAATGTGGCCTCACTGTGCCCATGAATGTAGCCTCTCTGTGCCCATAATCGCAGCCTCACTGTGCCTATAATCGCAGCCTCACTGTGCCCATAATCGCACCTCACTGTGCTCATAATCGCACCTCACTGTGTCCATAATCAGAGGCTCCCTGTGCCCATAATGGCAGCCTCACTGTGCCTAAAATCACAGCCTTACTGTGACCATCAATGCAGCCTCACTTTGCCCATCAATGCAGTCTCACTGTGGCCATAATCACTGCCCTACTGTGCCCATAATCACAACCTCCCTGTCCCATCAATGCAGCCTCACTGTCCCCATAATTGCAGCCTCACTGTGCCTATCAATGCAGCCTCACTGTGCCCATCAATGCAGCCTCACTGTGCCCATAATCGCAGCCTCACTGTGCCCATAATTGCAGCCTCACTGTGCTCAAGATTGCAGCCTCACTGTGCCCATCAATGTGGCCTCACTGTGCCCATGAATGCAGCCTCTATGTGCCCATAATCGCAGTCTCACTGTGCCCATAATTGCAGCCTCACTGTACTCATAATCGCACCTCACTGTGCCCATAATCAGGGGCTCACTGTGCCCATAATGGCAGCCACATTGTGCCCATAATCTGAGCCTCACTATACCCATTAAATGCAGCCTCACTGTGCCCATAATCACAGCCTCACTTTGCACATCAATGCAGACTCACTGTGCCCATAATCACAGCCTCACTGTGCCAAATATTGCAGCCTCACTGTACCAATAATCATTTCCTCACTGTACCCATAATCGCAGCCTCACGGTGTCCATAATCACAGCCTCACTGTGAACAAAATTGCAGCATCACTGTGCTCATAATCACAGCCTTACTGTGGTCATAATCACAGCCTCACTGTGCCCATAATTGCAGCTTTTCTGCGCCCATAATCGCAGCTTTACTGTTCACATAATCACAGCCTCACTGTGCCCACTATTTCAGCCTCACTGTGCCCATAATCGCAGCCTCGCTGTGCCCATAATCGCAGCCTCACTGTGTTCATAATCACCACCTCAATGTTCCCATAATCACAGCCTCACTGTGCCCATCAATGCAGCCTCACTGTGCCCATAATCACAGCCTAACTGTGCCCATCAATGCTGTCTCACTGTGACCATGAATGCAGCCTCACTGTGCCCATCAATTCAGCCTTAATGTGCCCATAATTGCAGTCTCACTGTGCTCATCAATGTGGCCTCACTGTGCCCATAATCGCAGCCTCTCTGTGCCCATCAATGCAGACTCAATGATCTAATAATTGCAGCCTCGAGGTGCCCATAATTGCAGCCTCACTGTGCCCATCAATGCAGCCTCACTGTGCCCATAATCACAGCCTCACTTTGCACATCAATGCAGCCTCACTGTGCCCATAATCACAGCCTCACTGTGCCAAATATTGCAGCCTCACTGTACCAATAATCACTTCCTCACTGTGCCCATAATCGCAGCCTCACGGTGTCCATAATCACAGCCTGACTGTGAACAAAATTGCAGCATCACTGTGCTCATAATCACAGCCTTATGTGCCCATAATCACAGCCTCACTCTGCCCATAATTGCAGCTTTTCTGTGCCCATAATCGCAGCTTTACTGTTCACATAATCACAGCCTCACTGTGCCCACTATTTCAGCCTCACTGTGCCCATAATCGCAGCCTCGCTGTGCCCATAATCGCAGCCTCACTGTGTTCATAATCACCACCTCAATGTTCCCATAATCACAGCCTCACTGTGCCCATCAATGCAGTCTTACTGTGACCATGAATGCAGCCTCACTGTGCCCATCAATTCAGCCTTAATGTGCCCATAATTGCAGTCTCACTGTGCTCATTAATGTGGCCTCACTGTGCCCATAATCGCAGCCTCACTGTGCCCATCAATGCAGACTCAATGATCTAATAATTGCAGCCTCGAGGTGCCCATAATTGCAGCCTCACTGTGCCCATCAGTGCAGCCTCACTGTGCCCATAATCACAGCCTCACTGTGCCCATCAATTTTGCCTCACTGTGCCCATAAATGAAGCCTCACTGTGCCCATAAATGCAGCCTTATAGTGCCCATAATTGCAGCCTCACTGTTCCAACAATCACAGCCTTTCTATGCCTATAATCACAGCCTCACTGTGCCCATCAATGCAGACTTACTGTGCTAATAATTGGAGCCTCGAGGTGCCCATAATTGCAGCCTCACTGTGCCCATCAATGCAGCCTCACTGTGCCCATAATCACAGCATCACTGTGCTCATAATGGCAGCCTCACTGTGGTTAAAATCACAGCCTTACTGTGACCATCAACGCAGCCTCACTGTGCCCATCAATGCAGTCTCACTGTGGCCATAATCACAGCCCAACTGTGCCCATAATCACAGCATCCCTGTCCTATCAATGCAGCCTCACTGTCCCCATAATTGCAGCCTCACTGTGCCTATCAATGCAGCCTCACTGTGCCCATCGATTCAGCCTCACTGTGCCCATCGATGCAGCCTCACTGTGCCCATCAATGCAGCCTCACTGTGCCCATAATCGCAGCCTCACTGTGCCCATAATCGCAGCCTCACTGTGCCTATAATTGCAGCCTCACTGTGCCCATCAATGTGGCCTCACTGTGCCCATGAATGCAGCCTCACTGTGCCCATAATCTCAGCCTCACTGTGCCCATAATCGCAGCCTCACTATGCCCATAATCGCACCTCACTGTGATCATAATCGAACCTCACTGTGCCCATAATCAGAGGCTCCCTGTGCCCATAATGGCAGCCTCACTGTGCCCATAATCACAGCCTCACTTTGCCCATCAATGCAGCCTCACTGTGCCCATGATCACAGCCTCACTATGCCCAACATTGCAGCCTCACTGTGCCAATAATCACTTCCTCACTGTGCCCATAATCGCAGCCTCACAGTGTCCATAATCACAGCTTCACTGTGCTCATAATCGCAGCATCACTGTGCTCATAATCGCAGCCTTACTGTGCCCATAATCGCAGCCTCACTGTGCCCATAATCACAGCATCACTGTGCTCATAATGGCAGCCTCACTGTGGTTAAAATCACAGCCTTACTGTGACCATCAACGCAGCCTCACTGTGCCCATAAATGCAGTCTCACTGTGGCCATAATCACAGCCCAACTGTGCCCATAATCACAGCATCCCTGTCCTATCAATGCAGCCTCACTGTCCCCATAATTGCAGCCTCACTGTGCCTATCAATGCAGCCTCACTGTGCCCATCGATTCAGCCTCACTGTGCCCATCGATGCAGCCTCACTGTGCCCATCGATGCAGCCTCACTGTGCCCATCAATGCAGCCTCACTGTGCCCATAATCGCAGCCTCACTGTGCCCATAATCGCAGCCTCACTGTGCCTATAATTGCAGCCTCACTGTGCCCATCAATGTGGCCTCACTGTGCCCATGAATGCAGCCTCACTGTGCCCATAATCTCAGCCTCACTGTGCCCATAATCGCAGCCTCACTATGCCCATAATCGCACCTCACTGTGATCATAATCGAACCTCACTGTGCCCATAATCAGAGGCTCCCTGTGCCCATAATGGCAGCCTCACTGTGCCCATAATCACAGCCTCACTTTGCCCATCAATGCAGCCTCACTGTGCCCATGATCACAGCCTCACTATGCCCAACATTGCAGCCTCACTGTGCCAATAATCACTTCCTCACTGTGCCCATAATCGCAGCCTCACAGTGTCCATAATCACAGCTTCACTGTGAACAAAATTGCAGCATCACTGTGCTCATAATCGCAGCCTTACTGTGCCCATAATCGCAGCCTCACTGTGCCCATAATTGCTGCCTTTCTGTGCCCATAATTGCAGCCTTACTGTGCCCATAATCACAGCCTCACTGTGTCAATTTCAGCCTCACTGTGCCCATAATCGCAGCCTCGCTGTGCCAAAAATTGCAGCCTCACTGTGCCCATCAGTTTTGCCTCACTGTGACCATGAATGAAGCCTCACTATGCCCATCAATGCAGCTTTATTGTGCCCATAATTGCAGTTTCACTGTGCTCATCAATGTGGCATCACTGTGCCCATGAATGCAGCCTCATTGTTCCCACAATAGCAGCCTTTCTGTGCCCATAATCGCAGCCTCACTGTGCCCATCAATGCGGACTCACTGTGCTAATGATCGCAGCCTCGGGGTGCCCATAATTGCAGCCTCACTGTGCCCATCAATGTGGCATCACTGTGCCCATGAATGCAGCCTCACTGTTCCCACAATCGTAGCCTTTCTGTGCCCATAATCGCAGCCTCACTGTGCCCATCAATGCAGACTCACTGTGCTAATGATCGCAGCCTCGGGGTGCCCATAATTGCAGCCTCACTGTGCCCATAATCGCAGCCTCACTGTGCCCATTAATGCTGCCTCACTGTGCCCATAATCACAGCCTCACTTTGCCCATCAATGCAGCCTCACTGTGCCCATAATCACAGCCTCACTGTGCCCATCATTGCAGCCTCACTGTGCCAATAATCGCTTCCTCACTGTGCCCATAATCGCAGCCTCACGGTGTCCATAATCACAGCCTCACTGTGCCAAAAATTGCAGCATCACTGTGCTCATAATTGCAGCCTTACTGTGCCCATAATCGCAGCCTCACTGTGCCCATAATTGCAGCCTTTCTGTGCCCATAATCACAGCCTTACTGTACCCATAATTACAGCCTCACTGTGCCCATTATTTCAGCCTCACTGTGCCCATAATCGCAGCCTCACTGTGCCCATAATAGCAGCCTCACTGTGTCCATAATCACCACCTCAATGTTCCCATAATCACAGACTCACTGTGCCCATCAATGCAGCCTCACTGTGCCCATCAATGCAGTTTCACTGTGGCCATAATCACAGCCCCACTGTGCCCATAATCACAGCCTCCCTGTCCCATCAATGCAGCCTCACTCTCCCCATAATTGCAGCCTCACTGTGCCTATCAATGCAGCCTCACTGTGCCCATTGATGCAGCCGCACTATGCCCATCAATGCAGCCTCACTGTGCCATTAATCGCAGCCTCACTGTGCCCAAAATCACAGCCTCCCTGTGCCCACGATCGCAGCCTCACTGTGCTCATCAATGTGGCCTCACTGTGCCCATGAATGCAGCCTCTCTGTGCCCATAATCGCAGCCTCACTGTGCCTATAATCGCAGCCTCACTGTGCCCATAATCGCACCTCACTGTGCTCATAATCGCATCTCACTGTGTCCATAATCAGAGGCTCCCTGTGCCCATAATGGCAGCCTCACTGTGCCCATAATCTGAGCCTCACTGTGCCCATCAATGCAGCCTCATTGTGCCATAATCACAGCCTCACTTTGACCATCAATGCAGCCTCACTGTGCCCATAATCGCAACCTCACTGTGCCCAACATTGCAGCCTCACTGTGCCAATAATCGCAACCTAACTGTGCCCATAATCGCAGCCTCACTGCGCCCATAATTGCAGCCTTTCTGTGCCCATAATTGCAGCGTTACTGTGCCCATAATCACAGCCTCACTGTGCCAGTTTCAGCCTCACTGTGCCCATAATCGCAGCCTCGCTGTGCCCAAAATCGCAGCCTCACTGTGCCCATCAGTTTTGCCTCACTGTGACCATGAATGCAGGCTCACTATGCCCATCAATGCAGCCTTATTGTGCCCATAATTGCAGTTTCACTGTGCTCATCAATGTGGCATCATTGTGCCCATGAATGCAGCCTCACTGTTCCCACAATCGCAGCCTTTCTGTGCCCATAATCGCAGCCCCACTGTGCCCATCAATGCAGACTCACTGTGCTAATGATCGCAGCCTCGGGGTGCCTATAATTGCAGCCTCACTGTGCCCATCAATATGGCATCACTGTGCCCATGAATGCAGCCTCACTGTTCCCACAATCGCAGCCTTTCTGTGCCCATAATCGCAGCCTCACTGTGCCCATCAATGCAGACTCACTGTGCTAATAATCACAGCCTTGAGGTGCCCATAATTGCATCCTCACTGTGCCCATAATCGCAGCCTCACTGTGCCCATCAATGCTGCCTCACTGTGCCCATAATCACAGCCTCACTTTGCCCATCAATGCAGCCTCACTGTGCCCATAATCACAGCCTCACTGTGCCCATCATTGCAGCCTCACTGTGCCAATAATCGCTTCCTCACTGTGCCCATAATCGCAGCCTCACGGTGTCCATAATCACAGCCTCACTGTGCCAAAAATTGCAGCATCACTGTGCTCATAATCGCAGCCTTACTGTGCCCATAATCGCAGCTTCACTGTGCCCATAATTTCAGCCTTTCTGTGCCCATAATCGCAGCCTTACTGTGCCCATAATTACAGCCTCACTGTGCCCATTATTTCAGCCTCACTGTGCCCATAATTGCAGCCTCGCTGTGCCCATAATAGCAGCCTCACTGTGCCCATAATCACCACCTCAATGTTCTCATAATCACAGACTCACTGTGCCCATCAATGCAGCCTCACTGTGCCCAAAATCACAGACTCACTGTGCCCATCAATTTTGCCTCACTGTGACCATGAATGCAGCCTCACTGTGCACATCAATGCAGCCTTATTGTGCCCATAATTGCAGCCTCACTGTTCCAACAATTGCAGCCTTTCTGTGCCTATAATCACAGCCTCACTGTGCCTATAATCGCAGCCTCACTGTGCCCATCAATGCAGACTCACTGTGCTAATAATCGCAGCCTTGAGGTGCCCATAATTGCTGCCTCACTGTGCCCATCGATGCAGCCTCACTGTGCCCATAATCACAGCCTCACTGTGCCCATAATGGCAGCCTCACTTTGCTTAAAATCACAGCCTTACTGTGACCATCAGTGCAGCCTCACTGTGCCCATCAATGCAGTCTCACTGTGGCCATAATCACAGCCCCACTGTGCCCATAATCATAGCCTCCCTGTCCCATCAATGCAGCCTCACTGTCCCCATAATTGCAGCCTCACTGTGCCTATCAATGCAGCCTCACTGTGCCCATTGATGCAGCTGCACTATGCCCATTAATACAGCCTCACTATGCCCATTATCGCAGCCTCACTGTGCCCATAATCGCAGCCTCACTGTGCCCATGATCGCAGCCTCACTGTGCTCATCAATGTGGCCTCACTGTGCCCATAATTGCAGTTTCACTGTGCTCATCAATGTGGCATCACTTATAAATGGTGATGTCCTTCGCGCTATTATAAGATAAAAGGAGTGTGGTGACAATCACAAAAATAATAATATTAATAACCAAAACGTGGACTAGCTGTGTTGATATCTAAACAAAGACTGCAGCGAAATCAAAAAGTGTTCACCTTGCACTCTAAAAATCATAAAAGAAAAAAGATTTTACGCATCAAATCTATCACATAAAACTAAATAAATTAGCTCCCATAAAATGCCTCACATCAAACATTGAGTATAATATTTGTGCATGACTTTGTTTTTGCACATTCATGCACAAATATTATACTCAGTGTTTGATGTGAGGCATTTTATGGGAGCTAATTTATTTAGTTGATAGATTTGATGTGCAAAATCTTTTTACTTTTATGATTTTTAATGTGGCATCACTGTGCCCATAAATGCAGCCTCACTGTTCCCACAATTGCAGCCTTTCTGTGCCCATAATCGCAGCCTCACTGTGTCCATCAATGCAGACTCACTGTGCTAATAATCGCAGCCTCGAGGTGCACAGAATTGCAGCCTCACTGTGCCCATCAATGCATCCTCACTGTGCTCATAATCGCAGCCTCACTGTGCCCATCAATGCTCATTCACTGTGCCCATAATCATAGCCTCACTTTGCCCATCAATGCAGCCTCACTGTGCCCATAATCACAGCCTCACTGTGCCCATCATTGCAGCCTCACTGTGCCAATAATCCCTTCCTCACTGTGCCCATAATTGCAGCCTCACGGTGTCCATAATCACAGCCTCACTGTGACCAAAATTGCAGCATCACTGTGCTCATAATCGCAGCCTTACTGTGCCCATAATCGCAGCCTCACTGTGCCCATAATTGCAGCTTTTCTGTGCCCATAATCGCAGCCTTACTGTGCCCATAATCACAGCCTCACTGTGCCCATAATCACCAAAACAATGTTCCCATAATCACAGCCTCACTGTGCCCATCAATGCAGACTCACTGTGCTAATAATCACAGCCTCGAGGTGCCCATAATTGCAGCCTCACTGTGCCCATCAATGCAGCCTCACTGTGCCCATAATCACAGCCTCACTGTGCCCATAATTGCATCCTCACTGTGCCCATCAATGCAGCCTCACTGTCCCCATAATCGCAGCCTCACTGTGCCCATCAATGCAGCCTCACTGTGCCCATAATCGCAGTCTCACTGTGCCCATCGATGCAGCCTCAATGTGCCCATAATCTCAGCCTCAATATGCCCATTAATGCAGCCTCACCGTGCCCATTATGACAGCCTCACTGTTCTCATCAATGTTGCCTCTTTGTGACCATGAATGCAGCCTCACTGTGCACATGAATGCAGCCTTACAGTGCCCATAATCGCATACTCGCTGTGCCCATAATCGCAGCCTCGCTGTGCCCATAATTGCAACCTCGCTGTGCCCATAATCACAGTCTCACTGTGCCCATAATCACAGCCTCATTATGCTCATAATCGCAGCCTTACTGTTCCCATAATTGCAGCCTCCCAATGCCCATAATGGCAGCGTTACTGTGACCATAATCACAGCCTCAATGTGCCCATCAATGCAGCATTAGTGTGCCCATAATCGCAGTCTCACTGTGCCCATCAATGCAGCTTCACTTTGACCAAAATCGCAGCCTCCCTGTGCCCATCAATGCAGCCTCGTTGTCCCATCAATCCAGCCTCACTGTGCCCATAATTAGAGTCTCACTGTGCTCATAATCGCATCCTTGCTGTGCCCATAATCGCAGCCTCACTGTGCCCATAATCACAGCCTCACTGTACATATAATCACAGTCTCACAGTGCCCATAAATGCAGCCTTACTGTACCCATAATCGCAGCCTCACTTGCCCATCAATGCAGCCTCACTGTGCCCATCATTGCAGCCTCACCGTGCCCAAAATTGCAGCCTCACTTTGCTCATAATCACAGCCTTACTGTGCCCCTAATCTCCGCCTCACTGTGCCCATAATCACAGCCCCACTGTACCCATGATCGCAGCCTCTCTGTGCCCATTAATGCAGCCTCACTGTGCCCATAATCGCATCCTCACTGTGCCCATAATTGCAGCCTCACTGTGCCCATGAATGCAGCCTCACTGTGCCCAGAATTGCAGCCTCACTGTGCCCATCAATGCAGCCTCACTCTACCCATATTCGCAGCCTCACTGTGCTCATCCATGCAACCTCACTTTTCCCATCAATGCAGCCTCACTGTGCCCATAATCACAGCCTCACTGTGCCCATAATAGCAGCATCAATGTGTCCTTACTGTGCCCATGAATGGAGCCTCACTGTACCCATAATCACAGCCTCACTGTTCCCATAATAGCAGCCTCACTATGCCCATCAATGTGGCTTCACTGTGCCCATGAATGCAGCCTCACTGTGCCCATAATTGCAGCCTCACAGTGTCCATAATCACAGCCTCACTGTGCCCATAATTGCAGGCTCACGGGGCCCATGAAAGCAGCCTCAATGTGCCCATAATCACAGCCCCACTGTTCCCATAATCACAGCCTCACTGTGCCCATCAATGCAGTCTTGCTGTGCCTATAATTGCAGCCTCACTGTGCCCATAATCGCATCCTCACTGTCCCCATAATCGCAGCCTCACTGTGCCCATCAATGCAGCCTCACTGTGCCCATAATTGCAGCCTCACTGTGCCCATCAATGCAGCCTCACTGTGCCTATCAATGCAGCCTCACCGTGCCCATGAATGCAGCCTCACTGTGCCTATATCTGCATCCTCACTGTGCTCATAATCGCAATCTCACTGTGCCCATAAACACAGCCTCACTGAGCAAATAATCACAGCCTCACTGTGCTCATAATCGCAGCCTTACTGTGCCCATAATCACAGCCTCCTTGTGCCCATAATGACAGCCTCAGCGTGCCCATACTCACAGCCACCCTGTGCCCATAATGGCAGCCTCACTGTACCCATAATCACAGCCTCACTATGCCCATCAATGCAGGCTCACTGTGTCCATAATGACAGCCTCACTGTGCCCATCAATGCAGCCTCACTGTGCCCATAATCACAGTCTCGCTGTGCCCATCAATGCAGCCTCACTGTGCCTAAAATCGAAGCCTTACTGTGCCCATCAATGTAGACTCACTGTGCCATAATTGCAGCCTCACTGTGCTCGAAATCACAGCCTTACTGTGCCCATAATCACAGCCTCACTGTGCCCATCAATGCAGCCTCACTGTGCCCATAATTGCAGCCTCACTGTGCCCATCAATGCAGCCTCACTGTGCCTATCAATGCAGCCTCACCGTGCCCATGAATGCAGCCTCACTGTGCCTATATCTGCATCCTCACTGTGCTCATAATCGCAATCTCACTGTGCCCATAAACACAGCCTCACTGAGCAAATAATCACAGCCTCACTGTGCTCATAATCGCAGCCTTACTGTGCCCATAATCACAGCCTCCTTGTGCCCATAATGACAGCCTCAGCGTGCCCATACTCACAGCCACCCTGTGCCCATAATGGCAGCCTCACTGTACCCATAATCACAGCCTCACTATGCCCATCAATGCAGGCTCACTGTGTCCATAATGACAGCCTCACTGTGCCCATCAATGCAGCCTCACTGTGCCCATAATCACAGTCTCGCTGTGCCCATCAATGCAGCCTCACTGTGCCTAAAATCGAAGCCTTACTGTGCCCATCAATGTAGACTCACTGTGCCATAATTGCAGCCTCACTGTGCTCGAAATCACAGCCTTACTGTGCCCATAATCACAGCCTCACTGTGCCCATAATCGCAGCCTTACTGTGCCCATAATCACTGCCTCACTGTGCCCATAATCGCAGCCTCACTGTGCCCATAATCGCATCCTCACTGTCCCCATAATCGCAGCCTCACTGTGTGCATCAATGCAGCCTCACTGTGCCCATAATTGCAGCCTCACTGTGCCCATCAATGCAGCCTCACTGTGCCCATAATCACAGTCTCACTGTGCCCATCAATGCAGCCTCACTGTGCCTAAAATCGAAGCCTTACTGTGCCCATCAATGTAGACTCACTGCGCCATAATTGCAGCCTCACTGTGCCCAAAATCACAGCCTTACCGTGCCCATATTTGCAGCCTCACTTTGCCCATCATTGCAACCTCACCGTTCCCATAATCGCAGCCTCACTTTGCTCATAATCACAGCCTTACTGTGCCCATAATCACTACCTCACTGTGCCCATAATCGCAGCCTCACTATGCCCATAATCACAGATTCACTGTGCCCATTAATGCATCCTCATTGTGGCCATAATCGCATCCTCACTGTGCCCATAATTGCAGCCTCACTGTGCCCATGAAGGCAGCCTCACTGTGCCCAGAATTGCAGCCTCACTGTGTCCATCAATGCAGCCTCACTCTAAACATATTTGCAACCTCACTGTGCCCATCCATGCAACCTCACTGTGCCCATCAATGCAGCCTCACTGTGCCCATAATCACAGTCTCACTGTGCCCATAATAGCAGCCTCACTGTGCCCATCAATGTGTCCTTATTGTGCCCATAAATGGAGCCTCACTGTACCCATAATCATAGCCTCACTGTTCCCAAAATAGGAGCCTCACTGTGCCCATCAATGTGGCCTCACTGTGCCCATGAATGCAGCCTCACTGTGCCCATAATCACAGCCCCACTGTGGCCATAATCACAGCCTCACTGTGCCCATCAATGCAGTCTTGCTGTGCTCATAACCGCAGCCTCACTGTGCCCATAATCGCATCCTCACTGTCCCCATCAATGCAGCCTCACTGTCCCCATAATCACAGCCTCACTGTGCCCATAATTGCAGCCTCACTGTGCCCATCAATGCAGCCTCACTGTGCCTATCAATGCAGCCTCACTGTGCCCATGTATGCAGCCTCCCTGTGCTCATAATCGCATCCTCACTGTGCTCATAATCGCATCCTCACTGTGCCAATAATCGCAGCCTCACTGTGCAAATAATCACAGCCTCACTGTGCTCATAATTGCAGCCTTACTGTGCCCATAATCACAGCCTCCCTGTGCCCATAATGGCAGCCTCACCGTGCCCATACTCACAGCCACCCTGTGCCCGTAATGGCAGCCTCACTGTACCTATAATCACAGCCTAACTATGCCCATCAATGCAGGCTCACTGTGCCCATAATGACAGCCTCACTGTGCCCATAAATGCAGCCTCACTGTGCCCATAATCGCAGTCTCACTGTGCCCATCAATGCAGCGTCACTGTGCCTAAAATCAAAGCCTTACTGTGCCCATCAAAGCAGCCTTACTGTGCCATAATTGCAGCCTCACTGTGCTCACAATCACAGCCTTACTGTGCCCGTAATCGCAGCCTCACTGTGCCCATATTCGCAGCCTCACTGTGCCCATAATCACAGCCTTACTGTGCCCATAATCGCAGCCTCACTGTGCCCATCATTGCAGCCTCACCGTGCCCATAATCGCAGCCTCACTTTGCTCATAATCACAGCCTTACTGTGCCCATAATCACCGACTCACTGTGCCCATAATCGCAGCCTCACTGTGCCTATAATCACAGCCTCACTATGCCCATTAATGCAGCCTCACTGTGCCCATAATCGCATCCTCACTGTGCCCATAATTGCATCCTCACTGTGCCCATGAATACAGCCTCACTGTGCCCAGAATTGCAGCCTCACTGTGCCCAGCAATGCAGCCTCACTCTACCCATATTCGCATCCTCACTGTGCCCATCCATGCAATCTCTCTGTGCCCATCAATGCAGCCTCACTGTGCCCATAATCACAGCCTCACTGTGCCCATAATAGCAGCCTCACTGTGCCCATCAATTTGTCCTTACTGTGCCTATGAATGAAGCCTCACTGTGCTCATAATCGCAGCCTCACGGTGCCCATCAATGCAGCCTCACTGTGTCCATAATTGCAGGCTCACTGTGCCCATGAATGCAGCCTCACTGTGTCCATAATCACAGCTCCACTGTGTACATAATCACAGCCTCACTGTGCCCCTAATCTCCGCCTCACTGTGCCCATAATCTCCGCCTCACTGTGCCCATAATCGCATCCTCACTGTGCCCATAATTACAGCCTCACTGTGCCCATCAATGCAGCCTCACTGTGCCCAGAATTGCAGCCTCACTGTGCCCATCAATGCAGCCCCACTCTACCCATATTTGCAGCCTCACTGTGCCCATCAATGCAGCCTCTCTGTGCCCATAATCACAGCCTCATTGTGCCCTTTATATCAGCCTCACTTTGCCTATCAATGTGTCCTTTCTGTGCCCATGAATGTAGCCTCACTGTACCGATAATCACAGCCTCACTGTTCCCATAATAGCAGCCTCACTGTGCCCATCAATGTGGCTTCACTGTCCCCATAATCGCAGCCTCACTGTGCCCATTAATGCAGCCTCACTGTGCCCATAATTGCAGCCTCACTGTGCCCATCAATGCAGCCTCACTGTGCCTATCAATGCAGCCTCACAGTGCCCATCAATGCAGCCTCACTGTGCCCATAATCGCATCCTCACTGTACCCATAATCACGGCCTCACTATGCCCATCAGTGCAGGCTCACTGTGCCCATAATGACAGCCTCACTGTGCCCATCAATGCAGCATCGCTGTGCCCATAATCGCAGTCTCACGGTGTCCATCAATGCAGCCTCACTGTGCTTAAAATCAAAGCCTTACTGTGCCCATCAATGCAGCCTCACTGTGCCATAGTTGCAGACTCACTGTGCTCACAATCATAGCCTTACTGTGCCCATAATCGCAGCCTCACTGTGCCCATAATTGCAGCCTTTCTTTGCCCATATTCGCAGCCTTACTGTGCCCATAATCACAGCCTCACTGTGCCCATTATTTCAGCCTCACTGTGCCCATAATCACAGCCTCGCTGTGCCCATAATCACAGTCTCACTGTGCCCATAATCACCATCTCAATGTTCCCGTAATCACAGCCTCACTGTGCCCATCAATGCAGCCTCACTGTGTCCATAATCACAGACTCACTGTGCCCATCAATTTTACCTCACTGTGACCATGAATGCAGCCTCACTGTGCCCATCAATGCAGCCTTATAGTGCCCATAATTGCAGCCTCACTGTTCCAACAATTGCAGCCTTTCTGTTCCTATAATCACAGCCTCACTGTGCCCATCAATGCAGACTCACTGTGCTAATAATCGCAGCCTCGAGGTGCCATTATTGCAGCCTCACTGTGCCCATAATCACAACCTCACTGTGCCCATAATGGCAGCCTCATTGTGCTTAAAATCACAGCCTTACTGTGACCATCAATGCAGCCTCACTGTGCCCATCAATGCAGTCTCACTGTGACCATAATCACAGCCCCACTGTGCCCATAATCACAGCCTCCCTGTCCCATCAATGCAGCCTCACTGTCCCTATAATTGCAGCCTCACTGTGCCTATCAATGCAGCCTCACTGTGCCCATTGATGCAGCCTCACTGTGCTTATCAACGCAGCCTCACTGTGCCCATAATCGCAGCCTCACTGTGCCCATAATCGCAGCCTTACTGTGCCCATGATTGCAGCCTCACTGTGCTCATCAATGTGGCCTCACTGTGCCCATAAATGCAGCCTCTCTGTGCCCATAATCGCAGCCTCACTGTGCCTATATTTGCAGCCTCACTGTGCCCATAATCGCACCTCACTGTGCTCATAATCGCATCTCACTGTGCCCATAATAAGAGGCTCCCTGTGCCCATAATGACAGCCTCACTGTGCCCATAATCTGAGTCTCACTGTGCCCATAAACACAGCCTCACTGTGCCCAACATTGCAGCCTCACTCAACCAATAATCGATTCCTCACTGTGCCCATAATCTCAGCCTCACGGTGTCCATAATCACAGCCCCACTGTGAACAAAATTGCAGCATCACTGTGCTCATAATCACAGCCTAAATGTGCCCATAATTGCAGCCATTCTGTGCCTATAATTACAGCCTTACTGTGCCCATAATCACAGCCTCACTGTGCCAATTGCAGCCTCACTGTGCCCATAATCGCAGCCTCGCTGTGCCCATAATCGCAGCCTCACTGTGCCCATAATCACCACCTCACTGATCCCATAATCGCAGCCTCACTGTGCCCATCAATGCAGCCTCACTGTGCAAATAATCACAGCCTCACTGTGCCCATCAATTTTGCCTCACTGTGACCATAAATGCAGCCTCACTGTGCCCATCAATGTAGCCTTATTGTGCCCATAATTGCAGTTTCACTGTGCTCATCAATGTGGCATCACTGTGCCCATAAATGCAGCCTCGCCTCACTGTGCTCATAATCGCATTCTTGCTGTTCCCATAATTGCAGCCTCACTGTGCTCATAATCACAGCCTCACTGTACTTATAATCGCAGTCTCACTGTGCCTATAAATGCAGCCTCACTGTGCCAATAAACGCAGCCTCACTTGCCCATTAATGCAGCTTCACTGTGCCCATCATTGCAGCCTCACCATGCCCAAAATTGCAGCCTCACTTTGCTCATAATCACAGCCTTACTGTCCCCCTAATCACTGCCTCACTGTGCCCATAATCGCAGCCTCACTGTGCCCATAATCACAGCCTCACTGTGCCCATTAATGCAGCCTCACTGTGCCCATAATCGCATCCTCACTGTACCCATAATTGCAGCCTCACTGTGCCCATGAATGCAGCCTCACTGGGCCCAGAATTGCAGCCTTACTGTGCCCATCAATGCAGCCTCACTCTGCCCATATTTGCAGCCTCACTCTGCCCATCCTTGCAACCTCATTGTGCCCATCAATGCAGCATCACTGTGCCCATAATAGCAGCCTCACTGTGCCTATCAATGTGTCCTTACTGTGCCCATGAATGGAGCCTCACTGTACCCACAATCACAGCCTCACTGTGCCCATCAATGTGGCTTCACTGTGCCCATGAATGCAGCCTCACTGTGCCCATAATCGCAGCCTCACGGTGCCCATCAATGCAGCCTCACTGTGCCCATAATTGCAAGCTCACGGGCCCCATGAATGCTGCCTCAATGTGCCCATAATCACAGCCCCACTCTGCCCATAATCACAGCCTCACTGTACCCATCAATGCAGTCTTTGTGTGCCCATAATTGCAGCCTCACTGTGCCCATAATCGCATCCTCACTATCCCCATAATAGCAGCCTCACTGTGCCCATCAATGCAGCCTCACTGTGCCCATAATTGCAGCCTCACAGTGCCCATAATTGCAGCCTCACAGTGCCCATCAATGCAGCCTCACTTTGCCATAATTGCAGGCTCACTGTGTTCACAATCATAGCCTTACTGTGCCCATAATCGCAGCCTCACTGTGCCCATAATTGCAGCCTTTCTTTGCCCATAATCGCAGCCTTGCTGTGCCCATAATCACAGCCTCACTGTGCCCATTATTTCAGCCTCACTGTGCCCATAATCACAGCCTCGCTGTGCCCATAATCACAGCCTCACTGTGCCCATAATCACAGCCTCACTGTGCCCATCAATGCAGCCTCACTGTGCCCATAATCACAGACTCACTGTGCCCATCAATTTTGCCTCACTGTGACCATGAATGCAGCCTCACTGTGCCCATCAATGCAGCCTTATAGTGCCCATAATTGCAGCCTCACTGTTCCAACAATTGCAGCCTTTCTGTGCCTATAATCACAGCCTCACTGTGCCCATCAATGCAGACTCACTGTGCTAATAATCGCAGCCTCGAGGTGCCATTATTGCAGCCTCACTGTGCCCATAATCACAGCCTCACTGTGCCCATAATGGCAGTTTCACTGTGCTCATCAATGTGGCATCACTGTGCCCATAAATGCAGCCTCGCCTCACTGTGCTCATAATCGCATCCTTGCTGTGCCCATAATCGCAGCCTCACTGTGCTCATAATCACAGCCTCACTGTACCCATAATCGCAGTCTCACTGTGCCCATAAATGCAGCCTCACTGTGCCTATAAACGCAGCCTCACTTGCCCATCAATGCAGCTTCACTGTGCCTATCATTGCAGCCTCACCATGCCCAAAATTGCAGCCTCACTTTGCTCATAATCACAGCCTTACTGTTCCCCTAATCACTGCCTCACTGTGCCCATAATCGCAGCCTCACTGTGCCCATAATCACAGCCTCACTGTGCCCATTAATGCTGCCTCACTTTGCCCATAATCGCATCCTCACTGTACCCATAATTGCAGCCTCACTGTGCCCATGAATGCAGCCTCACTGTGCCCAGAATTGCAGCCTCACTGTGCCCATCAATGAAGCCTCACTCTGCCCATATTTGCAGCCTCACTGTGCCCATCCTTGCAACCTCATTGTGCCCATCAATGCAGCCTCACTGTGCCCATAATCACAGCCTCACTGTGCCCATCCTTGCAACCTCATTGTGCCCATCAATGCAGCCTCACTGTGCCCATAATCACAGCCTCACTGTGCCCATAATAGCATCCTCACTGTGCCTATCAATGTGTCCTTACTGTGCCCATGAATGGAGCCTCACTGTACCCACAATCACAGTCTCACTGTTCCCATAATAGCAGCCTCACTGTGCCCATCAATGTGGCTTCACTGTGCCCATGAATGCAGCCTCACTGTGCCCATAATCGCAGCCTCACGGTGCCCATCAATGCAGCCTCACTGTGCCCATAATTGTAAGCTCACGGGGCCCATGAATGCTGCCTCAATGTGCCCATAATCACAGCCCCACTGTGCCCATAATCACAGCCTCACTGTACCCATCAATGCAGTCTTGGTGTGCCCATATTTGCAGCCTCACTGTGCCCATAATCGCATCCTCACTATCCCCATAATCGCAGCCTCACTGTGCCCATCAATGCAGCCTCACTGTGCCCATAATTGCAGCCTCACAGTGCCCATCAATGCAGCCTCACTGTGCCTATCAATGCAGCCTCACTGTGCCCATGAATTCAGCCTCACTGTGCCCATAATCACAGCCTCACTGTGCAAATAATCACAGCCTTACTGTGCTTATAATCGCAGCCTTACTGTGCACATAATCACAGCCTCCCTGTGCCCATAATGGCAGCCTTAGCGTACCCATACTCACAGCCACCCTGTGCCCATAATGGCAGCCTCACTGTACCCATAATCACAGCCTCACTATGCCCATCAATGCAGGCTCACTGTGCCTATAATGACAACCTCACTGTGCCCATCAATGCAGCCTCACTGTGCCCATAATCACAGTCTCACTGTGCCCATCAATGCAGCCTCACTGTGCCTAAAATTGAAGCCTTACTGTGCCCATCAATGCAGCCTCACTGTGAAATAATTGCAGCCTCACTGTGCTCATAATCACAGCCTTACTGTGCCCATAATCGCAGCCTCACTGTGCCCATAATCGCAGCCTCCCTGTGTCCATAATCACAGCCTCACTGTGCCCATTAATGCAACCTCACTGTGCCCATAATCGCATCCTCACTGTGAAAAATAATTGCAGCCTCACTGTGCCCATGAATGCAGCCTCACTGTGCCCAGAATTGCAGCCTCACTGTGTCCATCAATGCAGCCTCACTCTCAACATATTCGCAACCTCACTGTACCCATCCATGCAATCTCAATGTGCCCATCAATGCAGCCTCACTGTGCCCATAATCACAGCCTCACTGTGCCCATAATAGCAGCCTCACTGTGCCCATCAATGTGGTCACACTGTGCCCATGAATGCAGCCTCACTGTGCCCATAATCGCAGCCTCACATTGCCCATTAATGCAGCCTCACTGTGCCCATAATTGTAGGCTCACTGTGCCCATGAATGCAGCCTCGCTGTGCCCATAATCACAGCCCCACTGTGCCCATAATCACAGCCTCACTGTGCCCATCAATGCAGTCTTGCTGTGCCTATAACCGCAGCCTCACTGTGCCCATAATCACATCCTCACTGTCCCCATCAATGCAGCCTCACTGTCCCCATAATCACAGCCTCACTGTGCTCATAATTGCAGCCTCACTGTGCCCATCAATGCAACCTCACTGTGCCTATCAATGCAGCCTCACTGTGCCCATGAATGCAGCCTCACTGTGCCCATAATCGCATCCTCACTGTGCTCATAATCACATCCTCACTGTGCCCATAATCACAGCCTCACTGTGCAAATAATCACAGCCTCACTGTGCTCATAATCGCAGCCTTACTGTGCCCATAATCACAGCCTCCCTGTGCCCATAATGGCAGCCTCACCATGCCCATACTCACAGTCACCCTGTGCCCATAATGGCAGCCTCACTGTACCCATAATCACAGCCTCACTATGCCCATCAATGCAGGCTCACTGTGCCCATAATGAGAGCCTCACTGTGCCCATCAATGCAGCCTCACTGTGCCCATAATCACAGTCTCACTGTGCCCATAATTGCAGCCTCACTGTGCCCATTAATGCAGCCTCACTGTGCCCAGAATTGCAGCCTCACTGTGCCCATCAATGCAGCCTCACTCTACCCATATTTGCAGCCTCACTGTGCCCATCCGTGCAACCTCACTGTGCCCATCAATGCAGCCTCGCTGTGCCCATAATCACAGCCTCACTGTACCCATAATAGCAGCCTCACTGTGCCCATAAATGTGTCCTTACTGTGCCCATGAATGGAGCCTCACTGTACCCATAATCACAGCCTCACTGTTCCCATAATAGCAGCCTCACTGTGCCCATCAATGCAGCCTCACTGTGCCCATAATCACAGCCTCACTATGCCCATAATTACATCTTCACTGTTCCCATCAATGCAGCCTCACTGTCCCCATAATCACAGCCTCACTGTGCCCATCAATGCAGCCTCACTGTGCCCATAATCGCAGTCTCACTGTGCCCATAATTACATCCTCACTGTGCCCATCAATGCAGCCTCACTGTCCCCATAATCGCAGCCTCACTGTGCCCATCAATGCAGCCTCACTGTGCCCATAATTGCAGCCTCACTGTGCCCATAATGGCTGCCCCGCTGTGCCGATCAATGTGGCCTCACTGTGCCCATGAATGCAGCCTCACTGTGCCCATAATCTCAGCCTTACTGTACCCATGAATGCAGACTTACCATAGCCTGGCCTGGATCAAACACACACACAGCGGACATCTCCCGCTGTGTGTCACGGAGCTGGGTCTGTGTTCAGTGGCACTGTAACAAGGTCCCGCCCCTCTAGACCAGCTGGTGTGATTGGCCGAACACTGATTTAATCAGTGTTCCATCTACTATCACAAGACTGTAGTGTGAGTACTCAAATTAAAGTGCACCAAACACCTCTTTACATTGATTAAAGTGCATCTATGTATAGCTTTCAACTTCTTCTTTACATTTGCTTATAAGCGCCGCCCCCTCCCTCCCAATAATGTCTGAGAGGACAACAAGGAGAGGCAGACATTCCCTTGGCACTGTAAGGGGGCCAGCAACAAATGTGTCCTCAGGCAAAGGTGGATGTGGTGGTCCGTCCTCAGTAGGGATGAGCTATCTGTTCGAGTCGAACATGAGTTCGACTCGAACATTGGCTGTTCACACGTTCGCCAAACAGCGAGCAATTTGGAGTGTTCATGGCAAATTCGAAAAGCCGCGGAACGACTTTTAAAAGTCTATGGGAGAAATCTAAGGTGCTAATTTTAAAGGTTAATATGCAAGCTATTGCTAGGTCTGGTATGGATTTTTTGGGGGAACCTCACGCCATTTAAAAAAAAAAATTTGGAGTTCCCCTTAATATCCATACCAGACCTGAAGGGCCTGGTAATGGAATTTTGGGGGACCCCCACACATTTTTTAAAAATGTTTCAATCACTTTCAATGACTTTTATGTGTATTGTCGGGACTGACAATTCATTAATAGCCAGCACTAGCACTAGTACTTTTAAATGACTTTTTTTTCCTTTAGAAATGTCATTTTGCTCTAGGACTGTTATAAACACGGGAAACATGCGCTACTTTTACAGGCATACTATAGCACCCCCCAGGTACAAAATTTAAAGGAATATTTCACTTCACAGCACAGCCGTTTTTAAAACTTTTTTTTGCATTGATACATGTCCCCTGGGGCAGGACACGGGTCCCCAAACAATTTTGATGACAATAACTTGCATATTAACCTTTAAAATTAGCACTTTTGATTTTTCATGTTTGTGTCCCATAGACTTTAACGGTGTTCGCGTGTCCGAACAAATTTTTGCCTGTTCACATGTTCTGGATGCAAACCGAACAGGGGGGTGTTCGGCCCATCCCTAGTCCTCAGGCAGGGCATCATTTCCTCTGTTTAGTGAGTTTGCCCGTGCTATCCAGCCACAGCATGCAGAGGAGGAGGTGGACTGGCTTACTAAACCTTTCTCATCCTCCTCATTCTCTGTCACGCAAGTAGAGACAAGTGTCCAGACTGAATAACACTGCCTTCATTTCCACCTCTGTTCCTGCCATAGCCCCAACATCAGCCATTGAGGATTCAGCTGAGTTATTTGACCACAGTGTCAGCCACTTGCTCCTTGAGGATACCCAGCCATTACTGGATTCAGATGTTGGTTCTGAGGTTGAGGATGACAGGAACATGAGCCTAGAGAGAGGGAGGAACACTGGTAGACAAATTGGCATTCATGTTCCCCAAGCCGCAGCGTATTGTCAGGTTGTCTCCAGTGGTAATGATGAAGATGGAGGAGATGGAGATGATGATCATGATGATGATGAGGTCACTGACTTGGGTGCCAGGTAGAGCAGAGGAGGAAACTGAAGGTGAAGCGGCACAACCCCAAGTAGGCTGACATCAAGAAAGAGTGGAGAGCAGCCACCCTATTCCATCACATTCTGCAACTGTTATCTCCCAGCCCACTCCCCAAAGCTCAGCTGTCTGGGCCTTTTTCAGCACATCTGCAGCAGATCGCATTGTTGCTATCTGCAAACTGTGTGTCAGGTACATCAAACGTGGCAAAAACACCAACCATTTGGGTACCACATGCCTAACAAGGCATTTAACGTCCAACCACTCAACCCGTTGGCAAGAGCACCTAAAAGCCACACAAAAGGGGCACAAATCTGTCCCTTCTCCTCCTCCTCCTCTTTACCCATGTAGCCATGGTGTTGCAGCTTGTAACAAACAATCTGCCAAATCACCCCACTGCCAGAATTCATACATCACTTCCAGAGACAATGAACAGTCTTTTGCGAGTTTTGTTTTTGTTGTTTTATTGGGGGGTACAACTTGGATAGGGATTGGAATATGGGGTGCCCATAGGATAAGTCATTGCCATCATATTTTTAGGATTTTAGTACACATTGATAAAATTAGAGCCAGATGATTGAATGTGCAAATTGAATTAGGTACGAATCTCCTCCTGCATCTCCATGCAGACTGTTGCTCCTCCTCTGCTCAACCTCAGCAGACTATTACATCTAAGAGTTCTCTTACCATCACAGAGTGAAGGACAGAGACATCACTTTTGATTGTGTAAAAATGATGGTCTTAGATCACCTCCTGCCCAAAACTTATTTCCTCCTGTACAGACTTGGCTCCTCCTGCACAAAACTTGTGGTTACTAATTCAAAGACATGTCACATCCTCTTCTTTTAAGTGATAGGGGCCCACTCTAAATAAACCCCTAGACAGGCTCTGGTTGCTCGCTGCTACTAAGCCTGAGGCCTTCAGTACCTCTCCCTGGAGGCCTAGTGGGTTAAAAGCAGTCTTTTGGATAATGGACTACTGTTCCCAGCCAACCCAACTTGCCAGAAGGCCACATGTGCCAGAAGGCCACATCAACTTGACACAAATCCCCACAGTCTCTTCTGTGGTTCAGGACCCCTCATCATCCACCGTGTGTTGAAGACTCTGCTAATGACCGTGTAAAAGCAGAGTTCCCTCACAGACTCCTTGGCACCTCCAGCCCTCTACTGAGGTAACACTCACCGACCTTCCAACAGCCCTGAGTCCTTGATGAGGAACTTGACTGAACCATGCGTACCGACAGCTTCAACTGCCCTTCTGCTCCAGGAGTTCCCTGCCACCGAGCGTGTGGTGACAGAGACATTGCCAATGACCGTGTAGAGGCAAAGTTCCTTCTCAGTTCTCCCTAGGCCTTCTCCTGCGATCGGTACACCCCTCCCAGATGGGGGTGTCCTCCTGCGGCTGCCTAACATGCCATTCCTCACTTCACTCAGCTCACTTCTCCTTCCAGTGGCATATTACCTCAGCTTATATATGAGGCCTGCCCCCTGTCAATACCAATTGGGGATTGGTCAGGGCTCACACACAAGCTGCCTGCCACTCCAGTTTCAGGCCCAGACCCTCTTCCAGAATATTCTCTCTGGAAGCAGGGGAGGCGCCTCAGAACTGAAGTGCAGGTCACACCCACTGCTACTCTGACCACTCCCAGCCCCCAGATAAAAACAGACAGGCCTAGCATGCAGCATAGCATTTGCCTGTGCATTTGCCTGTGCTGGATAACCTAGTAAAAATAAACCTTACTAGCACCTACCTATTTGGTAGAGGGTGCTACACCCACTTCAGTCTGCCCCTGAGATACCGAGTCATTACCTTTCAGCAGCCTCCACTGATGATGGTATAACACAGGGTGTCCCAGGTCCTAGCAGCACATCTGCCAGCAGCACACCACCAGCTGTAGACTGTAGCCGACAAATTTCTCTGCCCCATCTGCTGCAGCAGAAAAAAAAATACAGTCCCTGCCACCCACACGCCAGCATCTGAATGCAAGCTTGTCAAAGCTGTTGGCTCTCCAACTTCTGCCTTTCAGTCTGGTGGATTCTGCCCCCTTCCGTGAATTCGCACAATGGCTGTATCACAATGGAAGGTTCCCAGACGCTACTACTTTTCACGTAAGGCCGTTCCACTGCTCTACCATCATGTGGAAGGGAATGTTCTGGCATCGATGGGCAAGGCAGTCAGCCGTAAAATCCACCTTACTGCTGACATGTGGTCTAGCAAGCATGGGCAGGGACGATATATTTCATTTACAGCACACTGGGTAACGCTGCTTGCAACTCAAAAGGATGCAGGACAGGGCTCGGTGGTGATGATGCCAGACCTGTGACCTCCACCCCCTCCTCCTCCACCACCTCCATGCCCCCCTCTGCAGAATTGTGCTATGAACATCAGGTACCCCTAAGTGTTCAAAGGGCTATTCCCAGAGCCAGGCTAAAAGGTGTCATGCAGTGTTTCAGCTGGTGTGTTTAGGGGAGAGGAACCACACCGGAGCAGAGATTCTTGCAGCTCTGCAGGGACAGGACCAGAGGTGGTTCACACCACGCCAGCTGGCGCCAAGAATGTGGTGTCCGAGAATGGCTCAAACCTCCTGTCCGGCCTTAGACAGAGAAAGTTGACACATGTGCCATGTCTGGCACATGTCCTCAATTTGGTGGTGCAGCGTTTCCTAAGTACATACCCAGGGTTGCAAGATGTACTAAAACAGGCCAGAAGAGTCTGTAGCCATTTCAGGTGATCATACACAGCCAGTGCTCGGATGGATGAAATTCAGCGGGAATTCCACCTGCCCGTAAACCGCCTGAATTGTGACATGCCCAGCAGGTGGAACTCAACTTTGGGAATGCTGCAGTGGCTGTGCATGCAGCAGAGGGTCATCAATGAGTATCTGTGCCAGTACGGCACAATGACAGGCTGAGGCCGCCTCTGCTTTTTTTCCCCACGCCAATCGCTGATCATTAAGGATGCATGCACTGTATTGTCACCATTTGAGGAGGCCACAAGGATGGTGAGCAGTGACAGTGCATGCATCAGTGACACAATCCCTGTTGTGTTCCTGCTGGAACAGACTGTAGCATTATGGACAGGGCACTGGAGGCAGAGCATCAGGAGGAAGAGGAGGACTTCCTTTCCTCTCAAGGCCCACTTTATCCAGACACCATCATTCCTATGTCACAGAACACACCTGAGGAGAGAGGGGGCGAGGATGAGGAGGAGGATTCTGGCACTTCATAAGCTTTGAAGAAGAGGAAGACATGCGTCAATCTGTATGCGATGGCTTTCCAACCCCAGGACCCTTGGGAGTAGTACGTGGCTGGGAGGAGGAAGTTCCAGATGTTGTCATCCTGAGTGACCCCGAGGAGTCTGCTTCTCAAGCCTCGGCAAATTTGAGGCACATGGGCAACCTCATGCTTCAAAGCCTGCAAAAGGACCCAAGAATAGGTGGCATAAAGGAGAAGGATGATTACTAGTTGGCAACCCTCCTTGACCACCGTTATAAGGGGAAGGTCTTAGAACTCATTCCGTCCCCACAGAGAGTGCAGAAGATAAAATCTCTTGAGGATACGTTAAAGAGGATTTTATTGAATGTTTTTCCTGACTCCGGTAGGTTACAGTGTGGTGGAAAATGTTGTTTTGAGTCTTATGTTGGTCAAGAGTGTTGGAGAAGGCGTCCGCCTAAGTGAGGCATTTTAGAATTTTTTCAGTCCACCCCGCCCAGGGCTGTCAGATTCCACATCCCATCGGCAGCGTCTGCATCACATGCTGGACGATTACCTTGGGGCCAAAACAGAGATGGAGAGCTTTCCAGCTGACAATCCACTGACTTACTGGGTCATGAGAATAGACCACTGGCCAGAACTTGCCCAGTATGCTATTGAGTTGTTGGGCTGCCCTGCATCCAGCGTGCTTTCAGAATGGGCATTCAGTGCTGCAGGAGGTTTCGTTACTGATCATAGAACACACCTGTCCACAAACTCTGTGGACCATTTGACTTTTATAAAAATGAATCAGTCCTGGATTACCAGCTATGAAGCCACTGATGTCGATATCACTGATTAAGTCTTTTTGGGATGTGTAATCTCTGCAGGACTTCAATGCTGCCTAGCTTTGAGGGTGTTCAATCATTTCATCTGGAAGAATGTTTTTGGTATAGGTTTCATGGGCACATTTAAAACCCAAAGACCAATTTTTCAGCACCCATTTGACAGGTGCATATCATTGCAATTTTTTACAGCAAGGCCAATTCTTGCTTTCATCAAGAGTACCTCTATAGGGTTATGGTGGGAAGGCGCCCCCCACACCCAAAGAGTAATTTTTCTACACCTGTTTGACAGGTGCATATCATTGCAATTTTTTACAGCAAGGCCACTTCTTGCTTTCATCAAGAGTACCTCTATAGGGTTATTGTGGGAAGGCACCACTGACACCCAAAGACCAATTTTTTAGCACCTGTTTGACAGCGCATATCATTGCAATTTTTTACAGCAAGGCCAATTCTTGCTTTCATCAAGATTACCTCCATAGGGTTACGGTGGGAAGGCGCCACCGACATCCAAAGACCAATTTTTACACACCCGGTACTTCTATCTAAAGTCAAAGTGACACCAGAGTGTATCCAAAAAATCTCTAATCTTGTTCCCAGTGCATTACATTGTGGCCTCATCACACACACTGGCTCCCCAGCTGTTGCTGAGCAAAATAAAGACAGCTTGCAGGGACAATGTCATTTTTTGGGCGTTATAAATGCAATTATTGCTGCAGCAGATTCTTGACTAGGGATTAGCCTGATGTTCGAGTTGAACGTAAGTTCAACTCGAACATTGAGTGTTCACCTGTTCGCCTAATAGCGAACAATTTGGGGTGTTTGCGGCAAATTCGAAAGCCACGGAACACCCTTTAAAAGTCTATGGGAGAAATCAAAAGTTCTAATTTTAAAGGCTTATATGCATGGTATTGTCATAAAAAGTGTTTGGGGACCTGGGTCCTGCCCCAGGGGACATGTATCAATGCAAAATAAAGTTTAACATTTTTTTTTAAAAAGGTTTAAAAATGACCGTTTTTTCAGGAGCAGTGATTTTAATAATGCTTGAAGTGAAACAATAAAAGTGAAAAATTCCTTTAAATTTCGTACCTGGGGGGTGTCTATAGTATGCCTGTAAAGTGGCGCATGTTTCCCATGTTTACAACAGTCCCTGCACAAAATGACATTTCTAAAGGAAAAAAAGTAATTTAAAAGTACTCGCAGCTATAATGAATTGTCGGTCCCGGCAATACACATAAAAGTAATTGAAAAAAACGGGATGGGATTCCCCCACAGTCCATTACCAGGCCCTTTGGGTCTGGTATGAATATTAAGGGGAACCCCGAACCAAAATTAAAAAGAAAAAATTGCGTGGGGGTCCCCCCAAATTTTATTTGTATACAGTACTAAATGTTATGTAATGCCGTGTTAAACACTGCACTACACTGACACTACTTATTGATACTACACTATACTCACACTGCACTGACACACTACACTATAGCCACACTACACTACACTCACCCTATACTCACACCTACACAAACACTGCCCTGACATACTACACTGACACTACACTATACTCACACTATACTTACACTACACTAATACTACACTGACACTCTACACTCAGAGGGGTTGATTTACTAAAGGCAAATCCACTTTGCACTACAAGTGCACTTGGAAGTGCAGTCACTTTAGATCTGAGGGGAAAATCTGAAATGAAGGGAAGCTCGGCTGATTTTATTATCCAATCATGTACAAGCAAAAATGCTGTTTTTTATTTTTCTTGCATGTCCCCTCAGATCTACAGCAAGTGCACTTGCAGTGCACTTGTAGTGCAAAGTGGATTTGCCTTTAGTAAATAAACCCCAGAGTCACAATAACACACTAACTCGCTAGTAGCAAATAGAGCCCTGCTCTCCACTTCAACAACACACTGCAAAAGGTTCCTGTGGGAAGGAACCTGTTATTGTGTGGGGTGAGACTAATGCCGCGTACACACGATCGGAATTTCTGACAACAAATGTTCGATGGGAGCTTGTTGTCGGAAATTCTGACCATGTGTAGGCTCCATTGGACATTTTTTGTCGGAATTTCCGACAACAAAAATTTTGAGAGCTGGTTCTCAAATTTTCCGACAACAAAATCCGTTATCGGAAATTCCACACACAATTCCGATGCACAAAATTTCACGCATGCTCGGAATCAAGCAGAAGAGCCGGACTGGCTATCAAACTTCATTTTTCTCGGCTCGTCGTACGTGTTGTACCATTCTTAAAGTTCGGAATTTCCGACAACATTTGTGCGACCGTGTGTATGCAAGAGAAATTTGAGTCAACATCCATCGGAAATAAATCCCAGGATTTCGTTGTCAGAATGTCCGATCGTGTGTACGCAGCATATGAGTACTGAGCCATGATTGGGCAAAGTCATCGTGACTTTGTCCAATCATGGCTCTGAATGTACTCTGTGCCCTGATTGGGCAAAGCCTGGCACCTGATCAGCAGTAAGGTGCATTGCTTCATCCAATTAGGGCCCTGGAATGCACTGTGCAGCACACAGTGCAATGTGGGGCGCTTGGCTGTGAACATCCCACCGCGCACGCTGCAAAGTCAGGTGTTTGCCAAATGGGTGAACAGGCGATGATCGGGCCGAAATTTTGCTTGGCTCGAACTGTTCGCCCAACTCTACTCATTACTGTTTCAATGAATGGCACCACAATGCACCACATCACCCACATTGTTGTGTATTGCAATAAGACATGAGAAAAAAGAACATTTCACTGCATTACCTCAAATCATACGTTTAAATAGGTCCTTAAAGTATAACTAAAGGCAAAACTTTTTTTTTTTAAGTTTTGGATAAAGTGGAGAGGGATTAGAACTCCTGTCAGTTTTTATTATCTGTCCTGTTTACCATTATCATTGAAAGTGAAAGTAAAATAAATCTCAAATTTTGGGTTGTCCCCAGAAATGTAATGTAATCTTCCAATGGGGACACTAGTTCTAGAGACTTGGGGGTCCCAAAAGAATTCCCTTAAAGTGTTACTAAACCCACAACAGTAAAATCAGTCCGTATATGCACAGTGCCATCTTAAGAGCATTATAGGCCCCCGGGTGATACAGTGCACTGGGGCCCTGTCTACACAATCATGCACGATTGCCCATCAAATGCAGCTTTACTGTGCCCGTGAATGCAGCCTCACTGTGCCCATGAATACAGCCTCACTGTGCCCATCAAATGCAGCCTCACTGTGTCCATGAATGTAGCTTCACTGTGCCCACCATTGCAGCCTCACTGTGCCCGTGAATGCAGCCTCACTGTGCCCACCATTGCAGCTTCACTGTTCCTGTGAATGCAGCCTCACTGTACCCACCATTGCAGCCTCACTGTGCCCATGAATGCAGCCTCACTGTGCCCACCTTTGCAGCCTCACTGTGCCCACCATTGCACCCTCTCTGTGCCTGTGAATGCAGCCTCACTGTGCCCACCATTGCAGCCTCACTGTGCCCATGAATGCAGCCTCACTGTGCCCATGAATGCAGCCTCACTGTGCCCACCATTGCAGCCTCACTGTGCCCGTGAATGCAGCCTCACTGTGCCCGTGAATGCAGTCTCACCATGCCCACCATTGCAGCTTCTCTGTGCCCACCATTACAGCCTCACTGTGCCCATGAATGCAGTCTCACTGTGCCCACAATTGCACCCTCACTGTGTCCATGAATGCAGCATCACTGTGCCAATTAATAAAGACTCACCATCGCCTGGCAACACACACACAGCGGGCATCTCCTCCTGTGTATCACGGAGCTGGCTGGGTCTGTGTTCGGCGGCCGTGCTGTAACAAGGTCCCGCCCCCTAGACCGGCTCGTGTGATAAGCGGAACACTGATTCAATCTACTATTACACGAGCCAGTCTAGGAGGGCAGGACCTTGTTACAGCATGGCCGCTGAACACAGATCCAGCCAGCTCCGTGATACACAGGAGGAGGAGGAAAGAGGGAAAGAGTGGAGCGCTGCAGCCGCAACTCAAAGTAGCCCCAGGGCAGGCGGCCTACTGGGAAATTTCCCGCTATCCCGGTAGGCCAGTCCAGCCCTGGCTGGGGTCGCTGGGCAGGTGGGGCCCCCGGGCAACTGCCCAGTATGCCCATGCGAAAAGACGGCCCTGTATATGCAGTAAAGCATATTTGTTATACTCACTGTGGAAGGGGTTAACCCTCTGCATTGTGTAAAAAGGCTGTTTTATCCTGTATGCACAGATCCTCCTATTCTTCCACTGACTCCAGAACAGGTCCCGATAAGACAGAGTTACTGGAGTCAGGCTGCACATACTCAGTTTGGTGTGTATTGCTAGAGAGTTTTTTTTCTTTATCGTACATCACGGGACACAGAGCAGCATAATAATGACTTATTGGGTTATACGCTACCTTTAGGTGATTGGACACTGGCAACCAATAGTAAGACGGTTCCTCCCATATAACCCCTCCTATACAGGAAATACCTCAGTTTTTTCGCCAGTGTCTTGAAGGTGATGGTCATGGCTGTTGAAGCTCTTCAGATTCTTCTGAGGATGTTATAATCGGATCCATTGGGATGGCATAAGAAAGCTAAAGTGGATGGTACCCGAGCCTCGGATCAAGAGCGAGGTTTTGCTTGTAATGTGTCCTATATGGCGCTGGACCCTTGTTAAATTGGTATTCCTGGTCATAACTTGCCCACGGTAAACCAGAAGGGTGCTTTACAGGTCCAAGGGTGTGGCCCCAAAAGAAAATGGGGGACCTGGTCCTTGAAGGTCCTCAGAGGCGCTACCCACCGTGATGGGGAAGATTGGACCTGGTAAAACAGGCCCTGCTGCTTGGGATGGTGAGTACTCCCTTTGGGAATTTTTATATATATATATATATATATATATATATATATATATATATATATATATATTTCCTCTGTTCCACTGGTGAACCTTTGCTTGTGTCCGGGAAATTACAGAGCGGCAAGTATGGCGTGCATTTATGGCGGGCGTGCGCGGGTGTGCACATGCGCCACGTGTGCGCTGCATGCGCGGCTGTGCGCGGGTGTGCGCATGCATCGTGCACACAGCCGTTGTGCGCGTGCGCTCCTGGCGTGCGTGCCATGGGTGTGCGCGTGCACCGCTGAGGATCGCGGATGCGCGGCGTGCATCTGGGCACGGCAGATGCGCCGTGCGGCGTGCATGCCGCTGGTCGCGTGCGAGCTGGCATGCGCTCAGTCCAATGCTAAGCAGGCTTTATAAGGAGCTGGTGCTCCTGGCGTGTGCTGGGACAACACAGGGCGATACTTGGGCGCGTGAGTCTGGAGGTTTTTGGACACAGTTGCAATAGGTTAAACACTGGTCTCAGCTTGTGGGGAGTACTTTTTCCTCGTATGTAAGCAATGTCTTCCAGAAAACAAGGTACAGGGAGCAGGGCAAGAACAGGGGTAAGAGTACCTTCCTTGAAAACAGGAGACCAGCCCCATGCTGATGTAGCCTCAGTCTCCCCTGAAAGACCTGCGGCATCTGGCCTGGCTGAGCCATTGCATTTGTCAGGCATAGTGGCCACCACCAATATTCCTGCCTCGGCTTATGTTACAAAGGATGATTTGGCGTCGGCATTAGCATTCCTTGAAGGCAAAATAGCTGACATGATTGCTTCTGTAACACAGGGAGGGAAGAAGCGTAATAGATCTCCCTCCCCTGAGCCTGGGCCAAGTGGAGAATCACTAGAGCACCAGGACTCTTATAGCCAAATTGTTCCAGGTGATCTGGAACCAGAGTGGGCAGAGGATTTGGAGGAGGTGGCCATGAAAGACCGGGAAGAAGGAGAGGCTGAAGAATCCTCAGCTGAGGACTCCCATTTCCAGAAAATTGTTTATCCAATCTCTGACTGAGATGGTACGAGTTGGGTTTAAGTTACCTCCGGTTCAGGAGTCTGGACTCTCCTGTTCTACTTTGGGATCCTTGTGACCTCAGAAAGGTTCCCAGGCGTTCCCTTTGCATCCACAATTGGAGCAGGTGATCTACGCAGACTGGGATCATCCTGACAGGATATTCTTGCCTCCAAAAAGGTTTTCTATCTCATATTCTATGGAGGAAAAGTTCAGGAAGAGATGGGGTACACCTTTGGTGGACGCTGCCATTTCTTCAGTGAATAAGAATTTAACCTGTCCAGTGGATAATGCCCAGGTATTTAAGGATCCGGCCGATAAAAAGCTAGAGTCCTTATTTAAAGCCTCCTTTGCGGTGGCTGGTGCAGCAGTTCAACCAGAAGTTGCAGCCATTGGGATTTGCCAATCCCTAAAAGACCATTTTAAAAGGTTAATAAAAAACCTGCCTTGTCAGGAGGAACCTTCCGAGGAATTGTCGGAGCTTCCTCATGCCTTATGTTTTGCAGTGGACGCATTGAAAGACTCAATTCAGCAGATGTCTCATTTTGCGTTACTGTCAGTACATATGTGCAGGGTTTTGTGGCTAAAGAACTGGTCTGCTGAGATGCCACGCAAGAGGCTACTTGCAGCCTTTCCATTCCATGGAGAACGCTTGTTTGGCGAAGATCAGGATAAATATATCCAAAAGATATCTGGAGGGAAGAGTGCCCTCCTCCCTACTAAAAGGAGAGGTAAGCAACCCTCCCAATGCTCCAGGACCTAGTGCTTCTTCCCCCAAGTGGTATCGACGGCCTCAGCCGTCAGGTTTTACAAAACCTCAGGGTCAGAGGAAGCCCTGGAACCAAAAGCCAGCCAAGTCCAACTTACAAGTCAACCTTATGAAGGTACGCCCCCGCTCTCACAGGTGGGGGGCAGGCTTCGGCTGTTTTTGGATGCATGGGAAGATCTGGTCCAAGACAGATGGGTTATTTCCACTATAACACAGGGTTACAGAGTAGAGTTCCGGGAAATCCCTCCAAGCCGTTTTCTGTACTCAAGGGTCCCGTCGGATCCAGAGAGAAAGAAATGCCTATTTCTAGCCTTGCAGCATCTGCTGAAGCAGGGGGTAATTGTCAAGGTTCCGCACGAAGAAAGATTCAAGGGGTTTTACTCAAACCTTTTTACCGTGCCGAAACCAAATGGGGAAGTAAGGCCCATTTTGGATCTCAAGGCTCTCAACCTTTTTGTAAATGTCCGGTCCTTCCGTATGGAGTTGGTTCGTTCAGTAATAAAAACTTTGAGAAAGGAAGATTATTTAGCGTCTATAGATATCAAAGATGCATACCTTCATGTACCGATCTTCGGTCCACATCAAAGGTTTCTGCGTTTCGCAGTAGAGGGCCAGCATTTTCAATTTTTGGCACTGCCATTCGGTCTAGCCAAGGCCCCCAGGGTTTTCACAAAGATTCTGGCCCCAGTATTGGCGTTCCTAAGGTCCCAGAAGATCTCTGTGGTAGGTTATCTGGACGATCTTCTCTTGAGGGATTGCTCTTGCCCCATCCTGATCCAAAACGTGTGAAGAACAGTGCGGATTTTACAACGCCTAGGTTGGATTCTAAATGTGAACAAGTCAACCCTTTGCTCAACCCAGGCCTTGGTATATCTAGGTCCAGGGCCGATCCTAGGGTCACAGATGCCTGGGTGCAGAAATATTTCTGGCGCCCCCACATGGGCGTGGTCATGTTACAAACTCCTCCCCTTTACACATGTTTCTATGGCAATGACTCAAACACAGAGATGCTCCCCTAAGAAGTCTTCTAGGATCCTCCCATGATCTTCTAACAATAAAAAAAATACAGGACGAGCTTACACTAATGAGTCTCTCTGATGCACACAGAGAGGGCTTCTGTTAGAAAGAGCCCCCAGACATAGTACAGGAGACGGTCAGAGACTGCAGACATGATACAAGAGACGGTCAGACACTGCAGACATACTACAGGAGACGGTCAGAGACTGCAGACATTATACAGGAGATGGTCAGAGACTGCAGACATGATACAGGAGATGGTCAGAGACTGCAGACATATTACCTGAGATGGTCAGAGAGTGCAGACATATTACCTGAGATGGTCAGAGAGTGCGGACATAGCACAGGAGGCGGTCAGAGTGCAGATATAATACAGGAGATGGTCAAAAGACTGCAGACATACTACAGGAGATAATGGCCGATCGGCCCTCTCACCTGACCCAGCAACAACGGTTCCTCTGATCAGGAGTCTGCTCACTCTGAATTGCCTGTGGCAACTCCGCTGGGTAGAGCCTAGTTCTACATTCAGGCAATGACTCCATTCCTTTCTCCACAGGGCAGCGGGGTTCTCTCTCTGATGGTGTTCCCTCAGCACTGTCCTCTCCCTCTGGAGTCCTGGGTGTACTTCCCTGAAAGCTTTCCTTGGCTCCTGGCTCTCTCTCTATCCCATTCAGCTGGGCATGTTGTGTGGGCTGCAGTTTCCGTGTTACAGTGGGGCTGCCAGTCCTCAGGACTACATGTCCCACAATCCTCTTCTCTGATTATATTTTTATTCTATTTCTTCCCTGGCCAATATGAAGGCGGGGGAAGAAACATAGTGGGGCAGCTGTGCTGGCAAGTGCTGCTCACTAGTACAGCAGCGCGAGGAGAGGGAGGGAGAGGGAGGGGGGAAAGAAGAGCCCACGGCTGCAGTGATGTCACTATGGTTGGTGTCATCCAGTGCGGAAAAACATGGTGTCACCCCCCTCTCCACCAACTATAGTCGCCCCTCAGTACAGACTCCCTCCATTAAGTATTGACCCCCTCCGTCGGTGCAGACGCCCCTTCATTAGTACAGACCCCCCGACAAACCACCCCCCCATTAGTACAGACCCCCCATAAACCACCCCCCATTGGTACAGACCCCCCTCAGGGCAAACTACCCCGCCTCCATTAGTACAGACCCCCCTCCATTAGTACAGTCCCCCCTCAGGGCAAACTACCCCCCCTCCATTAGTACAGACCCCCCTCCATTAGTACAGACCACCCCACAAACCATCCCCCCATTAGTACAGACCCCCCACACAAACCACACCCCTCCATTAGTACAGACTCCCCCCATAAACCACCCCCCCTTAGTACAGACCACCCCCCATTAGTACAGACCCCCCCTCAGGACAAACCCCCCCTCCATTAGTACAGACCCCCCCAGAACAAACCACCCCCCTACATTAGTACAGACCCCCCATAAACCACCCCCCAATTAGTACAGACCCCCCTCAGGACAAACCACCCCCCCTCCATTAGTACAGAGTAGACCCTCCCCCCATAAACCACCCCCCTCCATTAGTACAGACCCCCCCACAAACCCCCCCTCCATAAGTACAGACCCCTCCTCAGGACAAACCCCCCCTCCATTAGTACAGAATCCCCCCACAAACCCCCCCACTCCATTAGTACAGACTCCCCCCCACAAACCCCCCTCCTCTATTAGTACAGACTCCCCGAGTCCCCCCCTCAGGACAAACCCCACCCGGGCAGCAGCTGGAGAGGACAGTGTGCAGCGCGCCACCCGGGTGGAGAAGATCGTGACCGAGAATGACAGGCACTGTACGCCACGCGACACGGACCGCCCCGCCCCCCAATGACGTCACTGTGCGGGTCGCTCTCCGAACAGAGACAGCCGCTCCGATCTCCTCTGACAGGAGGATGGAGCGGGCGGGGACTGACTTGGCAGGAAACACAGCGGCTGCGGAGAGAGCGGCCTGTGGATACCAACAAGGAGAGGAGGAGGAGGGAGCGGAGCACTCTGGCGCTTGAGCGCCCCCACCTCTGTGGCGCCTGGGTGAACTGCACCCTGTGCACCCACCTAGGATCGGCCCTGTCTAGGTCTGGTCTTGGACACCGCCCACGAAAGGGTGTTTTTACCCCCCTTAAAGGTCGTTTCCATAGTGAAACTCGTCCAGAAGGTGAAAAAAGAACCAAGGCCTTCAATTCGGCTGTGCATGAGGTTGCTGATCAAGATGGTGTCATCTTTTAACGCAATTCCATATGCACAGTTCCACTCCAGGGTGTTCCAGGACAGCATTCTGGAAGCCTGGGACAGGTCTGCTCGAACCTTGGATTATCCTATGCTTCTATCCCCACAGGTAAAATGGAGTCTCTCTTGGTGGTTAAAAACCAGCAATTTGAGAAAAGGAAAATCTTTTCCACCGGCAGTCTGGAGGGTAGTAACTACAGACACCAGTCACTTCGGCTGGGGAGCAGTCCTGGAGGAGGCGTCTGTCCAGGGAATATGGTCCCAGGCAGAAAGGACCTTGCCCATCAATCTATTGGAGATTCGGGCAGCCCGTCTGGCTCTGCATTTCTGGATGTCCAGGTTACGGGGTCTCCCTGTCCGACTCCAGTCCGACAACTCCACGGTAGTGGCATATATCAACCACGAGGGAATTACCAGGAGTCGGGCAGCCCAAAGAGAGGTAAATTACATATTTACTTGGGCAGAAAAGCATGTGCCGTTTCTTTCGGCAGTGTTTATACCGGAGGTGGACAATTGGCAGGCAGACTTCTTAAGTCGCCAGAAATTGTTGCCAGGAGAATGGTCCCTGCATCCCAAAGTTTTTCTACAGATCTGTCAACACTGGGGGACCCCAGATGTGGATCTGCTGGCATCCAGATTTAATGCCAAACTGGACAGGTTTGTATCCAGGACCAAGGATCCGCTTACTGTCGGGATAGACGCATTAGTAGTTCCTTGGGATCAGTATTTTCTGATATATGCTTTCCCTTCGATCCAAATTCTTCCGCACTTACTACGCAGAATACAGGAGGAATGAAAGCCAGTGATCCTAGTGGCCCCAGCGTGGCCTCGGAGATCCTGGTACTCGGAGATTGTGAAATTGGCAGTGGGGGACCCATTGGTCCTTCCGTGCCGTCCAGACCTGTTGTCTCAAGGACCCATATTCCATCCTTCTTTACGGTTGCTGAATTTGATGGCATGGCTATTGAGACCAGAATATTGAAAGACCGTGGTATCATGGGTTCAGTCTTGTCTACTCTGATAAATGCTAGAAAGTCAGTTTCTAGAGCTATCTATTACAGAGTCTGGAAGTCATACATTTCTTGGTGTGAGGAAAGGAAATGGAACCCTCATAGGTATACGATTGGAAGAGTTCTGGCCTTTCTTCAAGCAGGAGTAGACTTGAAGCTGGCTTTAGGGACAATTAAAGGACAGATTTCGGCCTTATCGTTTTTTTCCAAACACCAATTGCATCCCATTCTTTGGTACGAACCTTTGTTAAGGGAGTAACGCACCCAAGGCCGCTGGTTAAGCCGCCTTTATGTCCCTGGGACCTAAATTTGGTCCTGTCAGCTTTACAGTGTCAACCGTTTGAACCTATTGGACATATTCCGTTTGTCCTATTAACCAGGAAATTGTTTTTTTTGGTGGCTGTAACTTCGGCAAGAAGGGTGTCAGAATTGGACGCCCTTTCTTGCAAAGAACCTTTTTTGATTCTTCATCAGGACAGAGTGGTCATGCACCCTCTTCCGGATTTTTTACCAAAGGTAGTTTCCAAATTTCATTTGAATCAGGACATCATTCTACCTTACTTTTTTCCAAACCCTAAAACTAGGGAGGAAAGGTCACTTCACTCACTTGATGTGGTGAGGGCGATCAAAGTTTATTTAAATATGTCAGCTTCTTTTCAGAAAACAGACTGCCTTTTTGTCCTACTGGAAGGTCCTAAAAAAGGACAGCCGGCAACAAGTTCAACTATATCCAGGTGGATTCGCCAGACTATTATCCAGGCGTATGAATTAAGGCACAAGGTTCCACCTTGGGATTTAAAAGCACACTCCACTAGAGGGGTTAGTGCATCATGGGCAGTACGCCAACAGGTGTCTATGGCTCAGGTTTGCAAAGCGGCCGCTTGGTCTTCAGTTCATACGTTCACCAGGTTTTACCAGGTGGATGTTAGATCTCAGAAAGAGACTGTTTTTGGCCACAACGTGTTGCAGGCAGCTTTATAGTCTCTGGCCCGTTGGGCTTAGGGATATGGTGTTCCCCCCTCAGGTGCATTGCTTTAAGACATCCCAATTAGTCATTATTATGCTGCTCTGTGTCCCGTGATGTACTATAAAGAAAAACGGATTTTTAATACAGCTTACCTGTAAAATCCTTTTCTTGAAGTACATCATGGGACACAGAGGTCCCTCCCCTCTTTTCTGGGATCGTCATTGCTTGCTACAAAACTGAGGTATTTCCTGTATAGGAGGAGTTATATGGGAGGAACCGTCTTACTATTGGTTGCCAGTGTCCAATCACCTAAAGGTAGCGTATAACCCAATTAGTCATTATTATGCTGCTCTGTATCCCGTGATGTACTTCAAGAAAAGGATTTTACAGGTAAGCTGCATTAAAAATCCATTTTTTCTTGGGAGAGTACATGTGATTAGCACAGGGCCAATCAGCACTGTCCCGACAAAGGGTCAGAAGTCCTGGATCCTGATAGGACAGCTCAGTGCTGTATGAAAACTCCTCTTACAAACTCTAACCAGGAACTGAAAGAAGTCACAAGACTGCTATATACTGCAGATTAAGGATGGGCTTGAACATCAGCTGTTCGTTTGTTCGCAAGTTCACCCACCGCGGAGCGCAATATAATGCACCTGACCTGCATGCTTTGGCCAATCACAGCGTGAAGACTCTCAGGGACGAAACAGCGATCACAAGGTTTCTCAGGGGATGGGAGGTGCAGTGCACATATACAGTATAGTTGTGCACAGGAGAAGGGAGCTGGACACAGGAGGGGCACCCATTCCCATCGATGCAACTTTGAAAAGGTTCGAGGAAGACCGAGTTTTGTTTAATGACGCCCTTAAAGTCCTCCCACTGTCAGAAGTTTGACCACACCCACATTTGCAGAAGCGCGCTATGCAAGGTTACTTCCTCAAGTGTCCCTCATTCTGAAGTTCAAAAGTTGGGAGTGAACCGGAGCCTATGGTCAGGATACAAGGGATCTCATACGTTTAGTATGTACTTATCTAAAATGGTCATCATATCCAGTGATTCAGCGATCATACCCTGGTAAGGGAACTGTCTGTGTGACCTGTCTGATTTACTCAGGGGTCCACTCTTTGAGGTGAGCGGCTAGGATTACTGCTGGTGGAGGTTGTCACACGATCACCTTGTGTATCATCCATAGAAGCACTTAATTGGACACTTGATGGTATTTTTGATTATGAACATTATGGACTTTCATATTATTTAATATTATATTTCAATTTATTACGTCATCATTTGTTTATGCGCTGCACTGCCTTTTCATGCTGTTGTCAGGTTTTATTTTTTGCGCTGATTGATTTTTTTTTTTAAATATCTACTTTGTGACTTGAACCAGTATCCAGCTGGTTGTTGCTGTAGCATCCAAATTTTGAGAGCTTATACCAGGAACGTGTGCGATGGGAATATGAAGTATTACAGGAAAGAACCTCAGCACGAAGCCAATCAAAAGAGGGGTTGTGCCTCTGTAAACAAGGATAACCAATAACCACCAGAAAATGAGGTAAGGAAATTACTTGGAATTGGATTATCTCATGGTGAAGAGCCCCTACGGCCATGGTCAATGGACCAGTCTCATGAGTCACATGGGCAGGCTGTAGAGGTCTCCCATCAATAGCCTCAATGGCAAGTGTAGTGGCACGAAACTGCAGCGGAATCGAGTGCTTAGACACAAAGGCATTATCTATGAACAGGCCTGCAGCCCCACAGTCGATTAGAGCCTGTATCTCGATGGACAATTCGAATCAAGAAAGGGTAACCGGAAGCAGGGGCTTATCCTTCTGGATAACTGGGGACACAACAACGCCACCTAAGGTCTGTCCCCTACAGGACCTCAGGTGCAAGCGTTTCCTGGACAGGTAGGACAAGACTTCAAAAAGTGACCTGCCTGGCCACAATAAAGGCACAATCTCTCCCTCCTCCTAAAGCCCTCTTATCTGCAGAGAGGCATATGAAGCCCAACTGCATGGGTTCTACTTCACTGGCAGACACAGTACCAGGAGGTATGGGAGATGAAGGAGGCAAGGGTGGGACTACAAAGCTCGGAGCCAAACGTACAGGAGGCTTTCGCAAGCACTCCTTAAAGGAAGGTCTCTCTCGGAGTCTGGAGTCAATAAAAAATGGCAAACGTGATCAACTTCTCCAACTCAGTGGGTATGTCTCAGGCTGCTATCTCTTCTTTGATGTTATCCGAGAGACCATGAGAAAAAGCAGCCACGAGGGCTTCATTGTTTCAAGCAACCTCTGCTGCCAGAGTATGGAAGTCAATGGCGTAATCGGCAACAGTTATCGTTGCCGATCGTTAGGCTTTTGGCAGCAGAAGTAGAGCATGTGGGAACGTCAATTACCCTTTTAAAGAAGCCACAAACTCTGGGTAACTCAGGACGACAGGTTTTTGCGTCTCCCATAGAGGGTTTGCCCAGGCCAAGGCTCTCCCAGAAAGCAAAGATATCACGAAGCCTACTTTGCTTCTGTCTGTGGGAAACGTTTGGGGTAGCATCTTAAAGTATATCTCAACCTGGTTGAGAAACCCTCTGCATTGAACTGAATCGCCCCCAAATTGCCGGGGAAGCGGAGCGGAAGCAGACATACCTCTTATAGAGGTAATACTCGAAGTGGATGCCTGCACAGAGACCGGAGCAGCAGCAGGGACAGCCTGCAACACAGGTTGTGCTGGAGCAGCCACAGTTGGAAGATCCAGGTGAGCAGTTCCCATCAGGAGCGTCTGTAACGCTATAGCAAACTGATCCATGCGACGATCCTGCTCATCCAATCTGGAAAAAAATATTACCAAGAAGTGGATAGCCTGAATCTTCTTAATTCATGGCCTTCGCCTACTGTCAGGAACAATGAATCAGACCGAGACAGAAGTGCAGTAAAAATCACTACCAATAAAATGGTAAAATGGTACAAACAGTGCAAACGTAGTCAAAACATAGCCAGGGTTCGGTAACCAGAGAAGGTAGTCAGAAAAAGCCAGTAAAACAGGAATCCAGAGATCAGCGTAGTCAGAGGCAGCAAGCAGGATCAGGAACCAGAAGGGAAGGCAGCCCTTAAAAAAGTATTTAAAAGGAAAAAGTATTTAACAGGAAATGACAGCAGAGAGTATCCGGATATGTTAACCAAGGTGAAGGCACAGGAGATCTGATGCAAGCAGCTTAAATAGCCAGCAGGCTGATTGATGAGCAGGATATGATCCTCAGGTGAGTCACTGTGGAATGAAGAGCATTGGCAGTTAACTGACAGCTGAGCAGCCTGAGCTCTGAGAAGGGAGGGCTGAGCCCAGCCCTGACACTAAATAAGTTTATTTAGTCTCATCAGACCACAAAACATGGTTCCAGTGATCCATGTCCTTAGTCTGCTTGTCTTCAGCAAACTGTTTGCTGGCTTTCTTGGGCATCATCTTTAAAAGAGGCTTCCTTCTGGGATGACAGCCATGCAGACCAATTTGTTGCAGTGTGCGGCGTATGGTCTGAGCACTGACAGGCTGACCCCCCCCCCACCCCTTCAAACTCTGCAGCAATGCTGGCAGCACTCATTCATCTATTTCCCAAAGACAATCTCTGGATATGACGCTGAACACGTGCACTCAACTTCGTTGGTCAACCATGGCTAGGCCTGTTCTGAGTGTAACCTCTCCTGTTAAACCATTGTATGGTCTTGGCCACCATTCTGCAGCTCAGTTTCAGGGTCTTGGCAATCTTCTTATAGCCTAGGCTATCTTTATGTAGAGCAACAATTCTTTTTTTCAGATCCTCAGAGAGTTCTTTGCCATGAGGTGCCATGTTGAACTTCCAATGACCAGTATGAGAGAGTGAGAGCGATTACACCAAATTTAACACACCTGCTCCCCATTCACACCTGAGACCTTGTAACACTAATGCCCTGTACACACGGTTGGATTTTCCGATGGAAAATGTGTGATAGGACCTTGTTGGCGGAAATTCCGACCGTGTGTGGGCTCCATCACACATTTTCCATCGGATTTTCTGACACACAAAGTTTGAGAGCAGGATATAAAATTTTCCGACAACAAAATCCGTTGTCCGAAATTCCGATCGTGTGTACACAAATCCGACGGACAAAGTGCCACGCATGCTCAGAATAAATTAAGAGACGAAAGCTATTGGCTACTGCCCCGTTTATAGTCCCGACGTACGTGTATTACGTCACCGCGTTCAGAATGATCAGATTTTCAGACAACTTTGTGTGACCGTGTGTATGCAAGACAAGTTTGAGCCAACATCCGTCTGAAAAAATCCATGGATTTTGTTGTCGGAGTGTCCAATCAATGTCCGACCGTGTGTACAGGGCATCACGAGTCACATAACACCGGGGAGGGAAAATGGCTAATTGGGCCCAATTTGGACATTTTCACTTAGGGGTGTACTCACTTTTGTTGCCAGCGGTTTAGATAATGGCTGTGTGTTGACAAGCTGTACACTAACTACTTTACATTGTAGCAAAGTGTAATTTCCTTAGTGTTGTCACATGAAAAGATATAATAAAATATTTACAAAAATGTGAGGGGTGTACTCACTTTTGTGAGATACTGTATGTAATACAGTTCAGAGTATATAGTGCAGTCCGTGTAGTATATATAATACAGTGGAAAATATATAGTGCCATCAATGTATATATAATACATTGCAGAATATATAGTGCAGTCAGTGTAGTATATACAATCAGGTCCATAAATATAAATATACAAACTGTTGTAATTCCTACACTGTTCACCTGATACACTGTTCACCTGATTTGGATGTAAATACCATTGTGGTGGTGTATAGAGCCAAAAAGATTAGAATTGTGTCGATGTCCCAATATTTATGGACCTGACTGTATAATACAGTGCAGGGTATATAGTGCAGGGCAGAGTATATAATACAGTGTATTGAAGTGGTTAAGAGGAACCCTATGACAGAATTAAGGAAAAAAACGATGTGCCCTCCCCCCCAAAATCCATACCAGGCCCATTGGGTTTGGTATAGGTTTTAAGGGGAACTCCATGCCAAAATTTACAAATATTGGTTTGGGGTCCCCCCAAAATCTATACCAGACCCTTATCCGAGCATGCAGCCTGGCAGACCAGGAAAGGGAAGAGTGAGTGCCCATGCTGCTTGCCCATAACATGGGGAGGGTGGTTTGGGGTGCCCCCCAAAGCACCTTGTCCCATGTTGATGGGGACAAGGGCCTCTTTCCGACAACCTTGGCCAGTGGTTGTCGGGGTCTGTGGGCGGGGGGGCTTATCGGAATTTGGAGGCCCCCCATGTGAATGGGTATCGGGAACATTGTATACCTACCCATTCACCAAAAAAAGTGTCAAAAAGTAAAAACCCCAACAGACAGTTTTTGCCAATTCCTTTATTAAAAGAGAAAAAAAAAGTGTCCCGCAATGTCCATCCATTTTCAATCATGCTGCCCGACAGACCCAAAAAAATAGAAAAAAATAAAAAAGCTCTGCCTCCATGGGAGGCCTCCCGGCGACTGCTGTCTTTTGGCTTCGACAGCTGTTATATAGGCAGGGGCGGGGCCACCCTGTGATGTAACCGAGTGACCCTCCCCCTTCTGACATCATATGACATCAGAGGGGGTGGGGTCATCCAGTTACGTCAGCGGGTGGCCCCGTCCTTGCCAATATAAGAGCTGTTAAAGCAAAAAGACAGCAGTCGCCGGGAGTTTTTTCATTTTTCTATATTTTGGGTCTATCAGACGGCGTGATTGACTATGGATTTACATTGCGGGACACTTTTTAAAAATTTTTTTACAATGTACCCGATACTCATTCACATAGGGGGGCGGGATCTGGGGGCCCCCTTGTTGAAGGGGGCTTCCAGGTTCCGATAAGCCCCCTGCCCGCAGACCCCTGACAACCACTGGCGAGGGTTGTCGTGAAGAGGCCCTTGTCCCCATCAACATGGGGACAAAGTACTTTGGGGGGCACCCCAAAGCACCTTCCCCATGTTGAGAGCAAGCAGCCTGGTATAGTTTAGGGGGGTGCGCTCACTCCTCCACTCCCTTTCCTGGCCTGCCAGGCTACTTGCTCGGATAAGGGTCTGGTATGGATTTTGGGGGGGACCCCGCGCTGTTTTTTTCATTGATTTTTTAATCTATATTGCCGGGAGCCGGCAAAACATTACAGCCGCAAGCAAATTTGCATTACATTTTTTCCTTTAGATATGTCATTATTGCTGTGGCACTGTTCTACACATCGCACAGATGCGCCACTTTACAGGCAGACTAAGGGGACCCAACAGGCACGATATTTAAAGGAATATATCATCTTTATTGTTTCACTTTCAGCATTATTAAAATCTCTGCTCCTGAAAAAACGGCCGTTTTAAAAACTTTTTTTTTGCATTGATACATGTCCCCTTGGGCGGTACCTGGGTCCCCATACACTTTTTATGGCAATAACATGCATATAAGCCTTTAAAATTAGGACTTTTGATTTTTCATGTTCTTGTCCCCCTCAGACTTTAATAGGGTTTGCATGTTCACTGGAACTTTTTGCTTGTTCGAGGTGTTCTGGTGCGAACCGAACCGGGGGTGTTCAGCCCATCCCTACTGCTGATGAGAAAAGGTATTTATCAGTTTATATTTACTAAAACTACTGCATTTCCCTGTTCTGTGTACTGTGGGAGGCCAGATATAATGAATGCAGGGCGCTGGGTTTAGTAACACTTCAAGTTGCAGGGATTTCCTATCACTTCCTGTTTGGCTATGGGACAGGAAATGAAGGGAAATCTCTGCAATGGGACACAGATGGCAAAAAAAATCTGAAAGGGGTTATAACTCTCACCTGCTCTATCTAAAATGAAGAAAAGGTTTTGCCTTCCACTTCAAGGGTTTATTGTAAGAGGGTGTTATCTCACCAGAAACTGGGAGGCCAAACTACTAGGCCTACTTAGTGCAAATGGATCACCACGATTCTTTATAAATTGCTATAAGTCTATGAGGGATAGCTACTTATACTTTAGCCAACATTGGTGCCTTTTTGCAACCAGTACTTACTGTTAAAGGTTTGTAGGCTAAATTCACCCTTTGGAACCTGTTTCATGTTCCACCCATATTTAGGGTGGAAGATGTAACACGTCCAGATCCTGCAATCAGTTCCCCCGATCCCCCTGTCAGTGTGACAACAGGCAGGGGATCTTCTCCCTGTACCCACTGTCACCATTTAAAACAGCTTCCTGTGAATGAACTAGTAGTTCTGAATGAACTGCGAGGGCCCTGCAGCTTTTAACAGAAAGCCCATATGAAGCTACGGGCAGAAAAATGCAGAGGCTTGTATGCAGAAGTCTGACATTACACCCCTCATCCACTGGGTGCTATCTATGCTTTCCAGGCTTCAGCAGGAAAAAATAATAAATGCACATTTTTCTTCCTGTCAAAATACTGTATGTGCATTTAATATTTTTTTTTTAAAGGTGAACTTCGCATCCAGGCCATTTCTGACACTTCGCTCCTACATGTCAAAAATCATAATTTCTTTACTATAAAATTAGATAGAACCCCCAAACATTATATATGTTTTTTTAGCAGAGACCCTAGAGAATACAATGGCAGTCATTGCAACTTTTTATCTTGCACGGTATTTGCGCAGCAATTTTTCAAACGCGTTTTTTTAAAAAAAAAAACAGTTTCATGCTTTAAAAAAAAACAAAACAGCAAAGTTAGCCAAATTTTTTTCCATTGTGTGAAAGATGAAGTTACGCCGAGTAAATAGATACCTAACATGTCACGCTTCAAAATTGCACACGCTCGTGGAATGGCGCCAAACTTTGGTACTTAAAAATCCCCATAGGCGACGCTTTAACATTTTTTACTGGATACATGTTTTGAGTTACAGAGGAGATCTAGGGCCAAAATTATTGCTCTCGCTCTAACGTTCGCGGCGATACCTCACATGTGTGGTTTGAACACCGTTTTCATATGTGGGCTGGACTTACGTATGCGTTCGCTTCTGCGTGCGAGCTCACGGGGACAGGGGCGCTTTAAAAATTTTTTTTTTTTTTTTATTGTTAATTTTACTTAAAAATTTTTATTTTTACACTTTAAAAATTTTTTTTTTTTTTGATCACTTTTATTCCTATTACAAGGAATGTAAACATCCCTTGTAATAGGAATATGACACGATCAGTCCTCTTTACAGTGAGATATGGGGTCAATAAGACCCCACATCTCACCTCTAGGCTGGGAAGCCTAAAATAAAAAAAAAAAATAAAACGATCGCCGCTTCACAGCTGAAGCGGCGCCGTTTTTTTGAATGCAGAGGCCGGGCATGACGTCATAACATCGCGCCCGGCCTCCGAACGATCATAGAGACTCCGGCGACCATCTGGTCCGCCGGAAATCTCTATGGTGAACATCCGGCGCCAGCGGATCCGCTATCCGACTCACCGATCGCTGAGGTGAGTCGGTAGTAGCACCGGAGGGCGGCGGGAGGGGGGGGACGTCCCCTCCTGCCGCCCGTAAGAACGATCAAGCGGCGGAACAGCCTCTATGATTGTTCTTATGGTGTACGGAATCGCCGGCTGAAAATGCCGGTATCTGAATGATGTCTGTAGCCTCAGACATCATTCAGATATAAGCCCCGAAAGTCGAGGACGTCATATGACGTCCTCCGGATGTCAAGCGGTTAACACACCTAATATATATTTTTTTAAGATACAAAAAGATATGTGATGAAAGTTACATGTTCTGTCTAATTTCATCCACATGGGGCAACAACCTTACACCTCACAGATACTGCAGCCTTACTGTCATGGGGAATGAGTGATCAAACAGATTAGAACAGAACCAAACACAACCGTTTCTCCTCTCAAAGCTGATAAGGCAGCATCTGCTCTACGCCTGCTATTAGTTCCTTCCTTCTTCCTGACATAAACCCCGTATGAGAGCAGAACCAAGATTAAAAGTTTATGAAGCACTCTGCAGTACTGTTAAGATATTTTAGCAGTTAGACCACGCCTACACATCAAACTACCATCTAACCTTTTACAGCCAACTTAAATTTTTGAAGATTTGTGTTATAGCTGGAGCCCTCTTTTATATTAGTTTGGAGCATCGGATCTCACCAACACATTACAGCTCAAATCAGAACCATTTCTTGTATACACAATGGAAGTAATGTTTCAGAGTAAGCCCTTCATCAGGCAAGCAGTGACTCTTTTATAATACTCATAAAACTATGCTGAAAACATGCCTAGGCTGCCATACCATTCTCCTTCTGCAAATGTACTGTAAGTTGCCTGTTGCCATGCTAATCTCCTGTTTTCCATTACTGACATGGAGTAAGGATGTATATTAGGTGTTGTGAATTCACTATGCTTTTTTTGGATACATTCTTGCTTTAGGTCAGTAAAAGCACTGAAGAAATTGGATCATTATAACAGCTAGGCAACTAGCCTTACAGAAGAAGGTCAAAAATGGCACCTACATATTTCTCTTATCACAGGTTTCCTTTAAGTACTGAGAAAGAAAATGTATTTTGCTTTAAACATAAGTTAAAACAGAATTTCTAATTACAGGGTTGATAATTCCAAATGTATTATGTAACTAATCATATTTTACAGAAGATGAGCACAGTGCAACTACCACTTACGCATTTCTTTGGGTTCTTAATAAAACATTGAAAACTATTTAATAGTGGAACTTCATCTGTGTACAATTCATTAATTTCTGTAGATCTCATAATCTTCTAAGACATCACATTTAAGAGAGTAAAATAGTAACTTGGGAATAGCTACTAAATGCCTACTAAATCTTTTACCAGATGACACCATAAATTAAAATGATTAAGAATAATTCTTCCTTTGTTCACTAATCTAGCAGCCTAATTTATTCCCTTTTTCTGTTCTTGTGTATGATGCAAATTGGGTCACGTTAAAACATTTGTCTTAGTAAGCTGGGAGCATTATGTAACTGAATCCTAAAATGTAGCTCATTCCAGAGTTTTTGGTTTAGCAAAAATGCAGCTTTTTAAGGGTTTGGAAACCCAAACAAATTAGTCTCTTTTGGTCTGTTATTATTTAAATTAGTATTTTTTTTTATCAGTTTGATGAATGCAAAAAAAAATACCTGTCGATCCTGCCAAAAATCTTGATAGCTCAGAACTAACTGCACGTCCTATGGCACTGTTATAAGTCAGCATTTTTCCTAGCTATCTCTGAGGACTACATAATCCCTCTCCTTTAAGATACGAATGAAGAATTGGAGGTTTCTTAGTCCTTTCCTAGGGTGACAATGCTGCTTCTTCATAGATCCAGTGTCACCCTAGGTCAGCCAAAAATGAATATAGCCACCACATCCTAAGACTAGTAAGCTGCAATATTTTACAATTTCATTCTTGGGGTAATATACACTTTAAAGTATTCAGCGTCTACAATTTTATAGTTCTTTGGAAATCAGAATTTCAGCAAAAAAAAAAAATCTTTTGTTCACACCCTACCTTTTCCCTTTCTTCACCCTGTAATATAAATGATCTTGCCAACACATTTTCCAAAAAAGCATTTTGAGGTATTTTCCTATGTCACAATGTTTTAAAGGTAATATCTTGGTTTTTCTCTACACTTCAATCACTGGCATTTAAATGATTGGCAGTGTTGAGCTTGTGGAATTTTCGATTATATTTTTTTCATGAGACGTTAACTGATTTGCAGTAAGTCACGTATTCATAAAAATGGAATGTATCTTAAATTATTTAACTTTTTAAATTATATTGCAAATAACTAATTCAGAAATGGCTTCCATTGTGTTTTGGGGTTTTGGTTTGTTTAAATGTGCATAACCCCAAGGGCGTCATATATCTTTCGCATGTCATAGCCAATGGCTCGGTCATATCATTCCAAGCATTGAAAGATTTAATGTACCCAACCACATGTTTTTTCGTTACCTCCAACTTCGACACACGCTCAACTCTCAATTCTGAGACTCCTTTCCCAGCCTTGAATTACTATATCTAGTGGATTTAATTAATTATGGGTCTAGACCAAAAAACATATCTCCTTGTTCTACAACCGCCTCATGTTACCCACTTACCAACTGAAATCTCGTGGGAGACGGACCTGGATGACCTGACAGACGAAGATTGGGAGGAGGTGTTTGCTACCTGTAAATCTGTATCTCCCAAGCTGTCTGACCGCATCACCAAGCTTTACATCCTCCCAGGGCTTTTTTTTCTCAGAGAATAGGTGCAGGAAACTCCCCCCTTCTGAGTTACCCTTTGTTCCTGTTCCCTACCCACCTCTGAGCATTGTACCTTTGGTTCCACCTCCTACCCACCTATCAGTACCAACCCTTTTAGATAATACAGAACCAACTATCATCTTGTTAATGATAAAAAAGAGACAGTAAAATAGAGTGCAGTAAGCAACAATAGACCCCACCCCAGCAACAGTAGAACCCCCAGCAATGATAGACCTCACCCAGCAACAATAGATTGCCCACATAACAATAGACTTCCCCCTAGCAACAATGGACCCCCTGTAACAAAACACCACCCTAGCAACAATAGACCCCCAGCAGCCGGCATCAATAGACCCTCCAGGAGCCAGCAACAATAGACCTCTCCCTCAACAGTAGATCCCTCCCAGCAACAATTGACCCCCCCAGCAACATAACATCCCGCCATCAGCAACAATAAACCTACCCAGCAACAATAGACCTCCATACAAAAATAGATTCTCCAGCAGCCAGCATCAATAGACCCTTCAGCACACCCCAGCACTCCTTGCTATTACATACATTCATTGCTGGTGGTGCCGGAACTGCGTTCCCTGCTTCCCCCCGGAAAACAAGCCCTGCATCCTCCAAAGGTCCTACTTGACACCCATTCGCCTCTCCAGATACAGACTGGAACACAGTTCAGCATGTCCTAGGTGTAGAGACGTCAGGGCCACCTTCTATCATTTGCTATGGTCCTGTCCATCCATCCAAGGATACTGGTCACAGGTGGTCAGATTCCTTCATGATCGTATAGGCTCCCCTCTGACCCTATGCCTCTGCCAGTGTGTTTTTTGCCTCCTCCCTATCTCCGAGGAGGAAAAATATCTAAACATATTCCTACAAGTCATATTCCTACAAGTCCTACGAGTCACTATTCTTAGCCAGAATGCAAATAGCTAGGACCTGGTTGAGAGCATTGCCCCCCACTGTCCAACAGTGGAACAGGGCTATTAACACCACCCTTCCCTACAAAAAAGTACTATACTCACATAGGGGCTGCCCAAAAAAACCCCACAAAATTTGGGACAGGTGGTTAGAAGATGCTTCCACCTGTACTGCCGAGGAATGATCCCCAATCTAATTTAGAAATTTCTCATTAAGCATGTTCTGGGTACTCAATGTCTCCCCTAACCATGTATTACAGTCTTGTATGTTCAAACCGGTACTTCTTGTCAACTTGACCCTCAATGTTTCACATCCAGTATGTACATTATCTCAGAAAAGTGAGTACACCCCTCACATTTTTGTAAATATTTGTAAATATTTTATTATATCTTGTTAGGTCGCCCCCTGAGTCTTATTACTCACAGTTTTTGTCACTGGGGTGGCTAAGGCAGCCGCTGATGACTGGCCATGACTCTTTTTGTCCACTGATGCACCCTGTTGTATCTTTACATTTCCCTGTTGTCCCCCTTTTGTTGGTGTCTGTACAGGGGTATGAACAAAGTGCTCTAATATCGCGGCTGCAGCGGCTGCTGTCACCATCTGGGTGCCTTTTTCCTTTGAGGAGAGTACCGTAGTTGTTGTGTCCCCACATTCTCTTGCTGTGCTTGTTCCGTGCCTCTTCACCTTGACATATCTACACTCTAAGGATAGTAGGGGAGGGGAAAAAAAAAAACCCTTTTCCACCCTTCCGGTAGTGAAGTTGTCACGATGCGGGGGTATTAGGCCCCACAATTTACGTAGAGTTAGATGGTAAAATACTGCGTGTAGAAAGTTTATTCACTCTAGTATAGTAAAAAGGCTTTATATGAAACAGCAGAATATCTTGTTGAAGTTGCTCCTACTATTAGCCTTTAATTAAGCAGGCAAACATGCTCCCTCCTACTGAAAACACTACTCACAGCGCTACCCCTTTAAGTTCTAATGTCTGGCCTAAATGAATTCATGTGTTATCACCAGGGCCTTTTTTCTCAGAAAATAAGTGCAGGAACCCTCCCGAGCCATCTCTCCACCCTCAATCTGTCGTTCCACGGGGAGAGAAGTAAAGCGGCGCCAAATCCGCGTAGGCCCAAAAGGCACAGCGTGCGGCACTTAGAAGTGCATAACACAAAGGGATCAGGAAAGTGTACTCTGTAGTGATGAGGTGTGTGTTTCACACAGGGCACAGAAAAAAAAAAAATCCGTGGACAGCACTTAGATATCTCCCCCAATGTAACCATCTATTGCTCACCTCTGTGCCCCCCATTCAAACCTCACCTTGTCCACAGCTGACCTATGCCCCCTTCCACAGCTCACCTCTTCTTCCCCCCGTCTGCAGCTAACTTCTTTTTCCCCCCATCAACAGCTCACCTCTTCTTTCCCCTGTCCACAGCTCACCTCTTCTTCACCCCATCCGCAGCTCACTTCTTTTTTCCCCTGTCCACAGCTCACTTCTTCCCTCCTGTCCACAGCTCACCTCTTCTTCCCTCTTGTCCACGGCTCACCTCTTCTTCCCTCCTGTCCATGGCTCACCTCTTCTTCCCTCCTGTCCACGGCTCACCTCTTCTTCCCTCCTGTCCACGGCTCACCTCTTCTTCCATCTTGTCCACGGGTCACCTCTTCTTCCATCTTGTCCATGGCTCACCTCTTTTTCCCTCCTGTCCACGGCTCACCTCTTCTTCCCTCCTGTCCACAAGTCACCTCTTCTTCTCTCCTGTCCACGGCTCACCTCTTCTTCCCTCCTGTCCACAGCTCACCTCTTCTTCCCTCCTGTCCACAGCTCACCTTTTCTTCCCTCCTGTCCACGGCTCACTACTTCTTCCCTCCTATCCACGGCTCACCTCTTCTTCCCTCCTGTCCACAGCTCACCTCTTCTTCCCTCCTGTCCACAGCTCACCTTTTCTTCCCTCCTATCCACGGCTCACCTCTTCTTCCCTCCTGTCCACGGCTCACCTCTTCTTCCCTCCTGTCCACGGCTCACCTCTTCTTCCCTCCTGTCCACGGCTCACCTCTTCTTCCCTCCTGTCCTCGGCTCACCTCTTCTTCCCTCCTGTCCACGGCTCACCTCTTCTTCCCTCCTGTCCACAGCTCACCTCTTCTTCCCTCCTGTCCACAGCTCACCTCTTCTTCCCTCCTGTCCACAGCTCACCTTTTCTTCCCTCCTGTCCACGGCTCACCACTTCTTCCCTCCTATCCACGGCTCACCTCTTCTTCCCTCCTGTCCACGGCTCACCTCTTCTTCCCTCCTGTCCATGGCTCACCTTTTCTTCCCTCCTATCCATAGCTCACCTCTTCTTCTCTCCTGTCCACGGCTCACCTCTTCTTCCCTCCTGTCCATGTCTCACCTCTTCTTCCCTCCTGTCCACAGCTCACCTCTTCTTCCCTCCTGTCCACAGCTCACCTCTTCTTCCCTCAGTCCACGGGTCACCACTTCTTCCCCCCATTCGCTACTTACCACTTCTTCCCTCTGTCCCCAACACACCTCTTCTTTCCCCTGTCCCTCCTCAATTCTGCACCCCTGTCTACATGTCATCTTAGCACCCCCCACAACTCACCTTTGTACCCCCTGTCAACAACTCAACTCTGCAACCCCCACATCTACAGTTTACACTCCCAGTCCACAACTACAGCTTGCCTCTAACTCCCTTCCACATTTCACTACTGCACCCCCATCTACAGATTACCCCAATCCACAGCTTTCATTTTTTCAGCTCTACAACTTTCACCTCTTTACCCTCTGTCACCTTCAAACAACCTGCCAACCCCCCCTTACCAGCTCTTGCCACTGTACTACCTGCCCCCCCCTCCCCACTACTTAGCACTTTGCACAAACTCTCCCCCTTTCCAGCTCTAACAAATTCACCCCCACTGCGGTCCACAGCTGTCACTTACCCCTGCAGGTGCCACTCTCCCCGCCCCCCCTTCCCTCCCCTCCCCTCCATAGTTTCCAGTGCACCCACCTCCTCTCCAGGCTTTTTTCCACACTGCAGCTCCAGCCGAACACTTCACTCGGCTCAGAGCTGCACAAGTCTGACAGGGAGGTAGGGCTGGCCAGGACGGAAGCCGCTGGGCAGGGCGGGATGGAAGCCACTGAGCGGGACAGGAGGCGCTGGGCAGGATGGAGTCACTGGGCGGGACGAAGCTGCTGGGCAGGATGTGACGCCGCTGGGCTGGGCAGAACGGGAGCCGCTGGGAGGGATGGAATGGGAGCCGCTGGGAGGGACGGGAGCCGCTGGGAGGGACGGGAGCCGCTGGGAGGGACGGGAACAACTCCCGAAGCTCAGGAAATGTAAAACAAAATGCATCGGTCGCTGTCCTGACACTAGGACACAGAAGCCAGTTGGGGAAGCGAGCAGTGCAAAAACCTCCTCTACTGCCTTCTGTGTTCAGTGACTGGATGGAGAGTACATAGCGGCCAGAGGTGGCGGAACGCCATTCCGCCGCATTCCGGCAGAAAAAAAGCCCTGTAATATGCTTTATTGTTTGCTAAAACTGCAACCTGTTTTGATGATTTTGCTTAAAAAATCAGAGCACATTAGGTGTAGTACATGTATCCTGAATTTATCAGTTGTACCCCCTATAGCACACAAACTGCTGCTTAAGAACTGGCGGTTTTAACACTACTATTTAACAGAAAATAGGAAATTGATGTGACTTTGTTGTTTATGCACACATCCCCTATCCTGGGTTAAATCTATCAACAATTCTCCATCAAGCAGTTGAAAAACTGAAATAGAATTCCTGATTATAAATACATGTTCCACTTACAAATGGATCTACAATGGCCATGTTATCAGAAAGACAATAACTATTTCCAAATACAAGTGCAAATTCTTTTGTATTTTTTCTATTTTATTATACAAAAGCTTTCTTTGACTGTACACTAAATTCGCATAGCAATTTGTTTTCCCCATTGCAAGACCTCTGGGTTACTCTCAAGTACCCTTGTTAGAAAAAAAACACAGAATTAGAAAATTCAATCAGCTGAGATGAAATTCACAGCATATAATGTCACAAAATAGAGGTCAGTCTGTAGTTCGCATATGCTGCATTTTATCTGTTGTAAAGTACAGTGCTGTTGTTGATTATGTATGACACAAATGTAGCTTTTACATCTTCAGTAAATTATAAACATTTACATTTTTTTTAACACTGTAGTTTTAAATGTCAGCAATCTGAGAAATCAAATATATTGGAAGCAATTAAGTAAACCACACAAACTAAATGCAAAAACAACAAATAGTGGACGTAGAGAAGACACTGCAGAAAAGACACTAAAGCCTCGTACACACAATCCGATTGTTGGCCAACCGAGCGTCTGATTTTTGTCTTCAGGGCGTGTGCCTGGATCTTGTCTTGCATACTAACAGCACACAATTGTCGGCCAACAAACACAAATGTAGTGACCTACTATGAGGAATTTCAGCTCTTGAGCGCCACCCTTTGGGCCCCTTCTGCTAATTTAGTGTTTGGTGAGCATTGATTCTGAGCATGCGTGTTTGTACTTTCAACTTTTGTGCGATGGACTTGTGTACTGACGATACGAAAATCAGACCGTTGTCTGCTGAAAATTTACTAGCCTGCCATCCAACATTTGTTGGCTGAAAGTTGGACAACAATTGTCAGATGGAGCGTACTAATGGTCAGATTTTAGGACAACAGTCTGTCAACAGACAACCCCCTGCCAACAATTGGATCGCGTGTACGAGGCTTTAGAGATCCCGCACACAGGTGCACGGGGTCATACGCCGTAAAGGACAAACGTTTTCTTTGCCCTGGAGTCAATGACAGAATGCAGGTGTACACTTGTAAACCCAGATCTGAGTGTATACAGTACATAAGTACAGGTAAGGATGTACGCCCCATGGACTTACACAATCTATTGCATTCTGGTCTGTATGCATGTATATGCAGGGATCTGTGTTTACCAACATGCATTCATATCCTGTCATATATGCTGTATGCAACACCTGTGACTCCCAGACATGGAAATATGAGGTGTGTCTAAAAAGTTTGATGAATGGTATCAGAAAACAAAAAAAAAAAACCAGAAGATACAAACAAATTACCTTTAATGGCCTTCAAAATAATTGCCATCCTTAACAACACACTTTTGGCAACTTTTGGCAACTTTCAAAGAGCTTCTGTCAGCAAAGGTCTCTTTAGTATTCATTTGCAGAACCGCTGTCACACATTCTTATATTGCCAAAACGTCCACGATCAACATTGTCCTGACCTTGGACTTTTGCAAGCTACTCTTTTTGGATCGCGAGGAAGACAGTAAATGCAATTTCATTGATTGCCGTTTGGATTCCGGATCGAACTTGTAGCAACAGGTCTCATCCCCTGTGATGATGGTTCGCAGAAAGGATGCGTCCTAGTCACACATGGTAATGAAATCTCCAGAGATTTCCATCCGTTTTACCTTCTATTCATCTGTCAGTTTGTGCACCACAAACCAAGAACAGATCTTCCACTTACCCAAATTTTCACGGACAATGGTGCACACTGTGTCCTTGCTAATGCCCAATGCCCCTCCGCAATCAATCATAGAGTCAGTCGCTGATCTCGTGCCAGCATTTGTCACGCTCGCTCGATCGAGCGCCAAATAAAAACCCCACGGACATATATTTTCAGTATGCAAAATCTTAAATTCTAGTTCATAAGTTGAACCAGTCATATACCCCCTCCACCTTGTAGCCTCTTTATAAGTTATAGAGGGTCATACCATTGCATTAAAATGGAACCCAAGGAAATAGATATAAAACGCCAATTAATTTACTAATGTATTAAACACAAAACTATTAAATGTATTTTTAAATGCAGATAGTGTATGTATTTGAAGTATTTGAAATTGTCAACCTCCTGTAATATTCTCTACAGCAGAACTTGGAGAGGGATAGCCAATACTAGGATTTGCTCAAACTCTGTAGCATGCACATGTGCTAATAGGAAACATGGTGACAGGAACGAGGAGCCACATAAACAGAGTAATGAATTATTAGATTGAATACTTAATCGTTGTCCAAATAGTGGGCTTGGGATGAATTGTGAGCATTACCTTTTCCGACTGTGCTGCTGCAGTGGAGGTTTAGGACCCAGGAGTGCTATCTGACTGCATTGAATTAAAAATCTTATATCAGGTGAAAAAGATCTTTATATAAAGCTCAACTGTGTTTAACTGCTTCTCTGAAGTTTAGGTAGTTCTAAAGTGTAAATGTTTAATTATCTTAATGCATTCTCTGCATTAAAAAAAAAGTAATAAATGGGAAATCTTCCAATGGTGACACTAGTTCTGGTGACCTGGGATCCCAGGAGATTCTGTTAATTTGCAAGGATTTCCTCTCTGGGACAGGGTTTATAACTATCCATTACTCTATCCAAATTGAAAAAATAGTTTTGCCTATAGATCTACTTAGACCCCTTGGTCTGCGTGAATTGCAGTCCAACTGTACTGAGAGAGCACACGGTGCACGCTCCTGACACAGTTACCGGTGTCTAACTGAAAGCTTCCGATCGCTAATACGATCGGGTGTTTTCGGATCACATGACCGCCGTGACAGCCAATCACATGCTCCTGGGCCCCGTTCCTCCTCCCAGCATCATAAATCTCTTAAAGGGCTGTGAAATCACTGGCGTGAAAAGGTTAAAGGCTCATGGGCCATTCAAAGAAAAGATAAAATGTTCATCTGCTTTCCACTCAAGGTATGTTTGTTTGCATTACAGGTTCATATTAACTGTCAATGCCATGTATGCTTCTAGTACCCATATACCATAAGCTCAAGATGTTCCCTAAATTGGATGCTTATGAAAGATCTTGACAGTAAAAATAGATAATAATATCTACTAAACACATTGTGGTGGATTTACAAAGGGCAAATAGACTGTGCAGTTGCTCCAGAACTAAATGAGGGAGAGCTCTGCTGATTTCCATCATCCAATCATATGCAAGCTAAGCAAAGATTCTGTTTTTTAAAACATTTTCCTTGCACGTGATTGGGTTATTTATTGCAAAAGTGAAGCTTCATTACATTTGCCAAGCTCTGGAGTAACTGCACTTGTGGAGTGCAACTGCACTTGCAAAGTCTACAGTCTATTTACCTTGAGTAACATCACTCCAATTTTTTTGACCCAACTCTGATCCTCATTTATGGCTGCCTTTGTCTTTCCCTATCATTGTATCATCACTAGCATCATTATTATGTGTTTATTAATTAAACAGGTTTTCAAAGCAAGTTTACTAGTCAATTTGTGTGTATAGCTGGTATTATGTCATAGGACTATATATCCTATTTTGAATAGGGCCTCAAGATATGTTGTGTAAAGTTCCGATTTAACATTAGATAATAAAAGTAGTCACTCAATGACCACGTCCATTTTGCATTCATTCGTCTCTATATAACAAAAAATAGGAACGGATAAAACTTTAGATGGAATGGTCACATTTAGTAAAACAAGCTTCTGGGTCACTGGAGCTAAAAATATCTGATAATCAAAGAATAATATTCATAGAGTAATATACTGGTCACTTCATTTAAAAAACACATAGCAACACACACCAAGGTAAAACACTTTTCATTTTCCCATAATGAGGTTTCATTTCTATACACTGATGGAAAAATAGCAATTTTCCTATTTGGAATGAGATAGTTGCAGTCATGAGCCATACGGAGGAATACAGTACGTGGCAAATGACACATTTCCATCATGTTGCATGCTGAGCTGTGTCACTGTGTCCTCTTGGGTTATAATGGGTAAAATTTACCTTGAAATGTCATGATATGACAAAAATAAAAGGGGATTACATTCTTTTTTTGCTCATATAACATTTTTTTAGAATATACATTTTACCTGCATATGAATCATGAACCAAATTACTGATGTTTGATTGTTCGTTATTTTGGCTATAGTATGCTTAGTATTAATGGCATCATGTATGAAAAGTGAGCTTATTTCCTTGTGATCACCTTTTTTATTTTTAGATTCATATAAAGAGAGAGAAAGAGATAGTGCTTCCATTCGGACTTTTTGTATATGCAAAATCTACTTTCTGTGAAGCATATGAGGTGTAATTGGTTTGCAGGAAAACAATGCCCAAGTACAATGCTTTAGATTGCTTAGACTGTAGAGATGTGTTAAAAAATTGATGAAGTGCAATAGAGCCATTATGCATGTTACATATGACCCAATAAACAGCCACAAAGTTTTAATACTTTCCTAAAGCAGATGACAATCCTAACTGGATGGCATTTACAGTAGTACAGTGTATCATAAGCAAATAACTGTTAAGTCAACTGATCTAATAAATGTACCTATGATGACATATTGTACAACTAAAGGGACACTTTCAGTGGAAAAAAAAAACATAGATTCGCATGTCATGTAAAAAAGCATTATTTCCAATGAAGGCTATTCACATATCTTTGATCCAGTTCAAAAATGCTAATGGTGCTGAAATTTAACCCCGAGCCACACTCGGGAAAACTGCCAGGGAGGCTACATAAGAGTTTGGCTCCCTCTAGTGTCCATTCTATTTAATGTTATTAAGACTTTTATTTGGTTTCATTAAGCCATGATACAAAGCATTGTGGCAGATGTAGTGAAGGAGGAAGTGACTCATGCTAAAACTCAGTCTGTGAACTACTTACCCACAATGCTCAATTCACCTACCCACAAGGCCAAGTCAATGAACAGCCTACTGGGTAAGCAAATAAAAGGGACAGGCGTGGCATGTTTCCGGCCTCTTGGGACGCCATTCAAAGCCTGCCTGCAGGGAAGTCTGTGTGTAACCGACAGACTGCGGCCTGGAAGGCGCGGAGCAGAATCGTTTGGCCTCTGAGGAGCTCCAGAGCACAGTCAGCTGGACCGATGTACAGATGGACCGGAGGATCCAAGATTTCTGAAGATCTCCTGCATTACAGTTACATCAGCCATCAGTGGGAACAGCGCGGTGCGACGGCGCCAATTCGGAACGGACTGAGACACCAGGAGAATAGCTTTGTAAGCATCTGGACCGGTGTTGGTGAGCAAGCACTTGCCCATATAAATGCAGTGCACTGTTACTATTTAAACTAGTTCCAGACGATTGCTGGGCTCTGTAGTCACACAGGAGTGAGTTCATTCAGACATAAACTGTGTGCAGTACAACTTCAAGGTTGTTTTCTCTGTACTGCAAAGTTAATACTGAGTTGCAATCTTTATTAAAGAAGAAGCTCTGCAAGTGTATTCTATGTGCAAACTTTCAGTTACCAGCACATCAGTTCTATGCATAAGTCCCACTTTCTTTATCGTACATCACGGGACACAGAGCACCATAATAATAACTATCTGGGTTATATGCTACCTTTAGGTGATTGGACACTGGCAACCAATAGTAAGAAGGTTCCTCCCATATAACCCCTCACATACAGGAAGTACCTTTAGTTTTTTGCCAGTGTCTTGAAGGTGATGGTCACAGCTGTGGAAAGCTCTTCAAATTCTTCAATAATGTCCCAGTGAAGATGTTATAATCGGATCCATTCGGATGGCATATTAAAGCTAAAGTGGATGGTACCCGAGCCTTGGTTCAAGAACAAGGTTTTGCTTGTAATGTGTCCTTTATGGCGCTGGACCCTTGTGAGATGGTATTCCTGGTCTATCATATGACCAATGAAACCAGAAGCCAAGGGTGTGGACCCCGAGAAGAAGGGGGACCCGGTCCTTGAAGGTCCTCAGTGGAGCTACCCGAGGTTTTGCCTGTCTGCATATGCTCCTCAGGTGACCATTGAGTTTTGGTTGTCATATACACCTCGATTGTTATTACTTTCATTCTTTATATTGGAATTACCCCTGTGCTTAATGTGCAAAACAAGTTTCTTTCAGTAAACTGTTTATGTGGTTCATTTACAATTTGTGTGAGACTCTGTCTATTACTACAGCTGGTGGAGTAACGTAGACCAAGGTGACGTTAAATATACAGTACAGTGTGTTATTACTGTGTTTCTTTTTACCACTGGGTCGTACACTAACATTGCTATACAGTTGTGCCAAGGGGGTTGAGCCATTATCTGGGGTTGAGAGGCAGAGTGCAGGCCCAATCAATTATCAGCAGCTCCTTAGGGGGTCAGTGCTACATAAATAAATACAATAAAAAATATCATACAATCCCATATACCCAATCCTATACCCACAGTTGATCCAGAGGAAGGCGAACCCCCCCCCCCCCCCCCCAGAAAAGCAGGATCCAATTTGCTACAGGAGGGGAAAAAATTCCCTCCTGATCCCAGAGAGGCAATCAGATTTTCCCTGGATCATCTTTACCTATAAATGTTAGTACCCAGTTATATTATGTACATTTAGGAAAGAATCCAGGCTTTTCTCCTAGCAATCTACTGAGTTGGCCAGAACCACCTCTGGAGGGAGTCTATTCCATATTTTCACAGCTCTTACTGTGAAGAAAACTTTCCATATTTGGAGATGAAATCTCTTTTCCTCTAGACGTAAAGAGAGCCCCCTTGTCCTCAGTGTTGACCATAAAGCGAATAACTCAATACCAAGTTCACTATATGGACCTCTTATATATTTATACATCGTGATCATATCCCCCCTTAATCTCCTCTTCTCAAGAGTGAATACATTCAGTTCCTCTAATCTTTCCTCATAGCTGAGCTCCTCCATGCCTCTTATGAGTTTGGTTGCCCTTCTCTGCACTTTCTCCAGTTCCCCGATATCCTTCTTGAGAACTGGTGCCCAAAACTGAACTGCATATTCCAGATGAAATCTTACTAATGATTTGTACAGGGGCAATGCATGAATCTATCCATAGTACACAGAGGGGGTGGCTGGAGAGAGGGGGCGGTGCCCGAGTGCCCCTAATGGACGTACCGCCACCGCTCCTGACCTTTCCATTTACCATACTCTGTACACTGTGCTGCTGTACATACCCCTAATGCCCCGTAAACACGATAGGATTTTCCTATGGAAAATGTGTGATAGGACCCTGTTGTCGGAAATTCCAACCGTGTGTAGGCTCCCTCACACATTTTCCATCGGAATTTCCGTCACACAAAATTTGAAAGCTGGTTCTCAAATTTTCCAACAACAAAATCCGTTGTTGGAAATTCCGATCGTGTGTACAAAATTCCGACACACAAAGTGCCGCGCATGCTCGGAATCAAGCAGAAGAGCAGCACTGGCTATTGAACTTAATTTTTCTCAGCTCATCGTACGTGTTGTACGTCACCACTTTCTTGACGTTTAGAATTTACAACCAACTTTGTGTGACCGTGTGTATGCAAGATAAGTTTGAGCCAACATCCGTTGGAAAAAAAACATGGATTTTGTTGACGGAAAATCCTATCGTGTGTGCAGGGCATTAGTGTTGTATTTCACATACTGTACATATGGCAGTTGCACTGTATGTTTCATACTCCTTACTACAGCACTTTTTACACTGGCCTATACAGAAAATTTGTACATTATATATCCAGATGTCTGTGCTCTGTATGTTATAATGCAGTTAAATACATACTCCTGAGCAAAGCATTCATTCTCTCAACAGTTGTGGTTGCCTAGTTAGTCAGTGTGACCATTTTAATGAAATAATTTTTTAAGGTACACATAGGCACGGTTCACATATGAGCCGCATCCATCGCACAGCAGGGGTCCAGTGCGTCCGGGACAGGACAGAATGCTACACACAACCTGTTGGGAATGATTAGGATGCCACCCCATTACCGGCCGCCGTCACCCGTTCGTTACCGCTATTTTAGTGTGGCGCCCTGTAAGCGTCTTGCTATCGTGAGTACCCATTGTGGGATTTTTATTGTGATTTTAAATAAATATAGTACATACTGCACCATGAAGTTCTTTTTGTATTGATATACCGAGGTATAACTGCTGTGAGGAACAAAGGCACCAGTGTAATCTATCCAGGACCCTGCATATAACACCAAACCCATAGAGGTTCTAAGGCGCATTTGACCAAGCTTAATTGCAAGGTCACACGCCCTAAGGTGAGGGGCTATCACCTGGGGGGGAGCACTTCTATGAGCATACAGCACTTTAGTTTGTGTTCACTGAAACACATGAATGGATTTTGGAATGTTTATGGAATTTTAACTTTATCATCGCACAAAGCAACACAGCACCGAATTGCATAGATGCAACACTGAATTACATGGATGCAGCACTGAATCGCATGGATGATTTTTTGGAATTTTTATCTAATATTGTTTGAACATTGCACTAGCACTGAATTGCATAGATGCAGCACTGAATTGCATGGATGCAACACTGAATCGAATGGATGATTTTTTTAAATTATTTATCTAATGGTGTTTGAATATTGCACAAGCGTTTTGGAATATTTATTTTTTGTATTGCACAGGCTTATTGGAGCACTTTCATTAATTTATTCATTTATTGAAGTTTATTGCACATTAATGTATGTTATTAACATATTATATATTTTGGAAGTTATGAGTAAGCACAGTATCACTTTATTAACAATTTAGCACAAAATTATATATTTATCAATTTGATAGCGCAGTGTTTTTATATATCAGTTTTTAAATTGGCAGGGCAAAAACGTTTAGTTTGAATAGAGTGGTAAAGGATTAAAAGTTGTGTAGGGTTTTTACTGCTCTGTTAGGGAAATTTCCCTTTACTTCCTGTCCTGCTGATAAAAATTTCACTGGACAGGAAGTAAGGAAAATTTGCAACAGTGTAAAATCTAACAGGAGGTCTGGCTTTTCCCTACTTTACTAAATAAAGCATTTATATGTCTTCCTACAGGGGCCGTTCAAGTCAAACCAGCACTTTTAAGTTTATATAATAAAAGAACAAATTTCAAGGAGTGGAAACTGCATTTATTTTTCTACATACTCTCCTGCTACATGTATACACTTATATCAGCATTTAACTAATGCCTGAAAAGCTTCAGCATAGAAAGATTTGTCACTACACCTGAACCATCCTAAAGCCCCATACACACGATAGGACTTTGTACAAACTTTCCCTTGGATTTTTGTACAAAGGGTATTGCCCAAAAGTTTGTCTTGCATACAGACGACAGGACTTTTCCAGCCAACTTTCACCAAATCACGTGGTTTTTCAGCTCTTTACCGCCACCCTTTGGTAAACTTCTTTATTGTTGTCTGATATTGTGTTAATCTCGCCTTTTTTATTGGCGAGATTGACACCTTGCGAGCCAGGTTCACACTAGTGCGGGGATCCGAGTTGGATCCCCGCCAATACCATGCACTGTGTTTGGTATGAATCTTGAGGGGGAACTCCCTCCATGCCAAATTTTAAATAAAAAACCAGCATGGGTTCCCCTCCAGGGGCATACCAGGCCCTTAGACCTGGTATGGATTTTAAGGGTAACCCCCTACGCCCAAAAAACAGCGTGGGGGTCCCCCCAAAATCCATACCCATATCCATCCAGACCCTTATCTGAGCACGCATCATGGCCGGTCAGAAAAGGGGGTGGAGACGAGCAAGCGCCCCCCCTCCTGAGCCGTACCAAGCCGCATGCCCTCAACATGGGGGGGTGGGTGCTTTGGGGAGGGAGGCGCCCTGCGGGCCCCCCCACCCCAAAGCACCTTGTCCCCATGTTGATGAGGACAAGGGCCTCTTCCCGAAAACCCTGGCCGTTGGTTGTCGGGGTCTGTGGGCGGGGGGCTTATCGGAATCCGGGAGCCCCCTTTAATAAGGGGGCCCCCAGATCCCGGCCCCCCACCCTATGTGAATGAGTATGGGGTACATCGTACCCCTACCCATTCACCAATGGAAAAAAGTGTCAGCAAAAAACACAGTACACAGGTTTTTAAAGTAATTTATTAGGCAGCTCGGGGGTCTTCTTCCGACTTCGGGGGTCCTCTTCCGACTTCGGAGGTCTTCTTCCGACTTCGGGGGTCCTCTTCTGACTTCGGGGGTCTCTTCGGCGTCTTCTTCCGGTGTCCGCATCTTCTGCTGGCTCCACAGCTATCTTCTGCTATCTTCTCACGGACGTGCACCCAGAATAAGCCGACCGCGCTGTAGCCGTCTTTCGGCTATGGCCCGGTCAGCAAGTGGTTGATTTGTAGAGCTAATTAGGCAAGTGGCTGTGATGGGTCCTCTTCTGCCACGCTGTTTCCTGAATGCCCCTCCCCCAATTCTTTCTTCCTGTCCATCCTGGTTGCTGTAACATACAAGCACCTGGGATGGACAGGAGGGGCAGAGCCGCTTACTTGTTTAGCTGAGGGGATGCGATCTACCTGTTAGCTGCCTGTGACTGATGAGTAGATTGCCACCAAATATTTATATCTTTCTCCAACTTGTATTACTGGCTATAAACCTCCTATTCAGTGGCAGAACTACCGCCATAGTGACCCACACGGGCGCTGTGGGGCCTGCAGCCGAGTTGGGCCCGCAGCCGAGTGGGGCCCGAAGCCGAGTGGGGCCCGGTGAGACGGCGTGCAGTGCGGGCGGTGGGTGAGCCGCGGAGCTGCCCGTCCGCTCAGCGCTCGCACAGTCACACTGACTGTGCAAGCGGACACAGCTGGGCGGCTTGGCGGGCAGATCAGAGAGCGGACGGGAAGCTGCCAGCTGGGGGGCTCGGTGGGTGGACTGGCCAATCAGCGGGTGGCAGAGCAGAGAGATGACATCATCTCTCACCGCCCGGCGCCTGCCCTGCATCCCGGCAGTTCCGCCCTCACTCACTGTGCAGACAGCAGAGAGATTACATCATCTCTCTGCTGCCTGACTCAGACTGGGACACAGGAAGTGACAATCCCCATTCCCCACCTTAGCAAGAAAGTGACAATCCGCAACTTGTGGCAGGTGACGTGACAAGTAGGCAACCCGCAACTTTTGGCAGGTGATGTGGCAAGTGAAAATCCGCAACTTGTGACAAGTGGACAATCTGCGATGTGTGGCGGGTGATGTGGCAAGTGGACAATCCGCAATGTGTGGCAGGTGACGTGGCAAGTGGACAATCCGCAATGTGTGGCAGGTGACGTAGCAAGTGGACAATCTGCAATGTGTGGCAGGTGACGTGGCAAGTGGACAATCTGCAATGTGTGACAGGTGACGTGGCAAGTGGACAATCCGCAATGTGTGGCAGGTGACGTGGCAAGTGGACATTCCGCAATTTGTGGCAGGTGACGTGGCAAGTGGATAATCCGCAATGTGTGGCAGGTGATGTGGCAAGTGGACAATCCGCAATGTGTGGCAGGTGACGTGGCAAGTGAAATCTGCAACGTGTGACAAGTGGGCAATCCGCAACTTGTGGCAGGTGACGTGGCAAGTGGACAATCTGCAACTTGTGGCAAGTGACAATCCGCAACTTGTGGCAGGTGACGTGGCAAGTGAAATCTGCAACGTGTGACAAGTGGACAATCTGCAACGTGTGGCAGGTGACGTGGCAAATGACAATCCACAACTTGTGGCATGTGACAATCTGCATCTGGTGGCAGGCGACAGTGGCAAGTGACATGCTCAGGCTCCCACTGATTCTGCATTATGGTGAGTTGAACGATTTTATTTTCTATAACAATGTAATGATAGAAATAATGCGCTTCAATCATCCTGACACCATAACAACCATGGTGCCATGATGATTGAAGCGTTAACACCAGCCATTTCCTAAATAAATTGTCCCCCAAAAATCGTATTTTCTGGCAGTGCCCCTCCTGAGACCAGACCCTGGATCCACGCCTGGGTGAGGATGAGGAATGTAAGTTTACTGTTAAGCTCCCAGTGCCCCGCCAGTCTGGCCCTGTCCCAATACACGCAGCCGAATACAGCAGCCACTGTGCCATCGAATGCAGCCACTGTGCCATCAAACGCAGCAACTGTACCCGTAAATTGCCACCACTGTGCCCATCAAACGCTGCCACTGTGCTCATTAAACGCTGCCACTGTGCCATCAAGCGCAGCCACTGTACCCATCAAGTGATGGGGCCGGACACCTGAATAGGGAACGGCAGCGGCGACAATGCATGAATCTATCTATTGGAGATTGACAGGTGTGGGAGAGAGGGGGCAGCGCTCCTGCACCCTCTATGAATGCACCGCCACTGAGGTCAGCAATGTGTGTCCTTCAGAGGCTGCATACAGTATACTGCATACTTTGTTGTTCGAAATTAATATAAGCTGTTGCTGGGGTACTGTGCCACATGGGTGAGGTAATCTGTTGTTTAATGGCATTAGTTCATTTTTTTGTGAGGGGGGGCTGTTTGCAGGGGGGCCCCATACAACGTTTTGCTATGGGGCCCTGTGATTTCTAGTTACGCCCCTGTTCCTATTGATTTTTTAGAGAGAAATATACAGTATATTCACAATTCAATAGTTTCTCTTTGCTCTGTCTGCTGGGGACACTACGTAGCAACAAGCAAAAGCTTTTGCCCCACAACCAAGTCTCCACAGTACCCAAATCCACAGTCTTCACTGCATCCACAGTCTGCACCTCTGCTGTTTCTGCTGCATCCACAGTCTGAATTTTTGCAGTCTTTGCTGCATCAACAGTATAAGTTCCTACTGCATCTGCGCTGCATTCGCAGCCTACACTGTTCCAATTCTGCAACCACGGCCTCAAGCTACCACTGCAACACCTCTGCATCAACAGCCTCAAGTCTTGGCTTTACCTCCTCTGCAACTGTAGCCTCCAGCTTTGCTGCGCCTCCTCTGCACCTGCAGCCTTAAGTCTTTATTGTGCCTCCTCTGCCCCCACAGCTTTAAGCCTGCTCTGCATCTTGCTTTGGTAATGTGAGTTATATATAAAATGGGTACAAGACCTGACACCAATGTGCGTGGTACAGTCATTTATAGTAATCAATGTGCGTGTCATGACACTGTCTGTCTGTATATTAATAATGCATTTTGTTAAATGTTATTATTCTAGAACAACCGAAGCTGGAGATAAATGAAGACATTACTTCGAGACTTTACCTCATATACAGTATGACTTTGTATTATTATATAATAAAGTTCAAGTCAATAATTGTGAAAATAAATAATAAATAAAGTTTCCAAATTTAATGAACAGATATAAAGGGAACTGTGTCACCAGAGTGTTAAGATCAATATTTTATAGCTACTTGTCTTTTTCATTGTAGAATACATTGATCCATACTGGGCAGTAGTGGAACCTTTTGACTTCTATTTGCTCAAGATCCTTTATTATGTGAGAAGTCAGTTTCTGGGTCTGGGCACAACTATTATTTCTATGTATCTGCACGAACAAAATAAGGCTTTAGGGCATGTAAAAAATAGAAGGATGGAGGGGCATTTGTATTAGTAGAGGTGCCACTAAAATTCTTAATTACCTATAAACTTGCAGCACTATATAGGTTTAGCTCTACAGTAGGTGCATCCAATTAAATAATTGCTCACCTACTCTTTGGCATCATACCTAAAGCCAAGCGAGTTAGTCTATTCTTCTCTATTAAACTATGCCAGTGAACTGTATTTACTACTGGCATATAGCTTCTTTAGTAATCTCCCTACATAGTGGTCACAAAGAGTGCTGAGGCTAGGAGGTCACATGGCAAGCTTAAGTTGTCAACAAGGTATGAAATCCAAGATTTATGCTCTGGTGTAGCTTGACATGGTACTGCTCAAGAACCTCAACACGGCTCCATCAGTAGATGCCAGGATTGAAAGTAAAGAGCCCACAATATTAGAGAATGCACAACTAGCTCAAACAGGACCATCAACTGAGAGATGTAGAGGAACACAAGGATCAAAGGATAGAAGTCAACTGATAGGTGTAGTAGGGTGCAGAAGTATGGAAAACATCTGAGAGGAGGTAGCAGGAATAGAAGGTGTATTCAGACAGTATGTCTGCCTATCGGCCTAGAAGACATGTTTTCTCTTACTTTCTGTTGGGTTTCTGGATCAGGAAGGGACAGGAAATCTCCCCATCGGGATACAGACATGGTAACCACCCCCTACCCCCCAAAAAGAAAAGAGGGTTTTAACCTTTTACTATTGTGTAGCTTTAGATACCCTGTCTCTCAAAGCAATGCCCTCCTTCACACATACATGCTACATGCAGGACTAAACATTTTTAAACATGTAATCCTTTTTAGAACCAAGGACAATTACATTTCCTTCACTCTCAAAATTTTAACTGCTAGCAAATTAGAGGCGCACTTTAATCGATTACTGTTTTTAAGCTGCACAGATTGCTTTGTGCGGAACAAAAACCTCACACCTAAAAGATATGTAAATATATGTGATATTTTTAAAGCTTCCACATGCTTCTCTGTTAGCGTCTCTGTGTGATATTAAATTTAACGAGACTTCCTCTTCTTTTCAAGATACCCAGGTGAGTATCCCTGCCAGGAGTAAAGGAGAAGACAGTTATTATAGAAAGGAATGAACAATAATTGCCATGATTTTGTTGAAATCTAATAAGGATAATTACCTTTCATGCAAATGAGCAGAAGCAATGCAGACCGTTAATGGGTAATGATGATTTGAATACTAAAAATAATAATGTGCCATTATTAAGATGTGCTGCTGTACAACACTAGCATTTCCCTGTGTTTTCATACAAGTATGTAACCTCTTCATTGCGTGGGTGGATTTCACTCCGATCCACCTTCTCTTTTATCTCATCGACAGACCTGACACGATGCTTCTCCTACGCGCTGGTGATGAGTATACTGGAATGTTTTTCGTGGTTTAAAACCCTCTGATGCATAGCATACACATATTTTTAAAAAGTGAGTTTGAAAAGTTTTAGTACATAAAGATCACTCCTGCTAAATTGTATGTAACACATGTGTCATTCAGTTCCTGCTATATTATATACAGTGTGTGTGTGTGTGTGTGTGTGTGTGTGTGTGTATATATATATATATATATATATATATATATATATATATATATATATATATACACAGTATCTCACAAAAGTGAGTCTGGATAGATGGAAACAGCACAAACTCAGCCTGCATCACATCTGGCTTGCACAGCATGTGGCTGGCCACACTCTCTTTCACTTCCTGTAAGACATCCATATACAGTATCTCACAAAATTGAGTACACCCCTCACATTTTTGTAAATATTTTATTATATCTTTTCATGTGACAACACTGAAGAAATGTCACTTTGATACAATGTAAAGTAGTGAGTGTATGGCTTGTATAACAGTGTAAATTTACTGCCCCCTCATGATAATTCAACACACAGCCATTAATGTCTAAACCGCTGGCAACAAAAGTGAGTACACCCCTAAGTGAAAATGTCCAAATTGGGCCCAAAGTGTCAATATTTTGTGTGGCCACCATTATTTTCTAGTACTGCCTTAACCTTCTTTGGCATGGAGTTCACCAGAGCTTCACAGGTTGCCATTGGAGTCCTCTTTCATTCCTCCATGACGACATCACAGAGCTGGTGGATGTTAGAGACCTTGCGCTCCTCCACCTTCCGTTTGAGGATGCCCCACATATGCTCAATAGGGTTTAGGTCTGGAGACATGCTTGGCCAGTACATCACCTTTACCATCAGCTTTTTTAGCAAGGCAGTGGTCGTCTTGGAGGTGTGTTTGGGGTCGTTATCATGTTGGAATACTGCCCTGCAGCCAAGTCTCCGAAGTGAGAGGATCATGCTTTGCTTCAGTATGTCACAGTACACGTTGTCATTCATGGTTCCCTCAATGAATTGTAGCTCCCAGTGCCAGCAGAACTCATGCAGCCCTAGACCATGACACTCCCACCACCATGCTTGACTGTAGGCAAGACACACTTGTCTTTGTACTCCTCACCTGGTTGCCACCACACACACTTGACACCATCTGAACCAAATAGGTTTATCTTGCTCTCATCAGACCACAGGACATGGTTCCAGTTATCCATGTACTTAGTCTGCTTGTCTTCAGCAAACTGTTTGCGTTTTCTTTTGCATTGAGCTTTCTACTGGCCACCGTGCTGCAGCTCAGTTTCAGGGTCTTGGAAATCTTCTTATAGCCTAGGCCATCTTTATGTAGAGCAACCATTCTTTTTTTCAGATCCTCAGAGAGTTCTTTGCCATGAGGTGCCATGTTGAACTTCAAGAGACCAGTATAAGAGAGTGAGAGCGATAACACCAAATTTAACACACCTGCTCCCCATTCACACCTGAGAACTTGTAACACTAACGAGTGCCATGACACCACTGAGGGAAAAGGGCTAATTGATCCCAATTTGGACATTTTCACTTAGGGGTGTACTCACTTTTGTTGACAGCAATTTAGACATGAATGGCTGTGTGTTGAATTATTTTGAGGGGCTAGCAAATTGACACTGTTATACAAGCCTAGATTCAACAAAGTGTTGGAAACATTCCTCAGAGAGTTTGATCCATATTGACATTATAGCATCACACAGTTGGTGCAGTGCTGTGCAGCTGCACGTCCATGATGCGAATCTCCCATTCCACAACATCCCAAAGGTGCTCTATTGGATTGAGATCTGATGACTGTGGAGGCCACTGGATTGCATACATTTTGTCTGTAAAAAATATATAAAAGTGCCACTATGATCTGATGTTAAAAGAGAAGTATGGGTTTTTATTTTTTTTAGATTCATACTTACCTAGGTGGATGCAGCATTGGTCTGATGCTGCATCTGTTCCCCAGCGTCTCCACACTGAGAACCGAGCGAACGAACATCGCCAATGGCTCGGTTCTCTCAGCTTCCCCAGCAGAGAGCTGCTGCCTGTCAGTCAGCAGCTCTCCTGCTCTGCTCCTCCACGCTCATTGGAGCGCTGAGCTGTGGAGGGGCAGGGAGCAGCCATCTCAGCGGCTCACTGGGAGGCTGAGACGGCCATCAATCCATGCACCTGGCGGATCCAGACTCCCAGAGTCGGGATGACGCGGTGCCTGGACTGATCTGTGTGACGTCAGCAGACTACAGACCGTGCTTTCTGACAAAAAAGGGTCACAGGAGTGCAAAACGAATTGCACTCCTGTGGCCCATAGGAGAAGCCCAGCCAAACAAGCTCAGGCTGGACTTCTCCTTTAAACACAAAAATTCTAGAGATAAAAGAAAGAAAAAGAAAAAAGCCGGGAGGAAGGAAAATAATAACCAAGCCCTACTTACATGTTGGCTCAAAATACAGATACATAGTACTAAAACGATGGGGACCAGCACGCATGTCTAACTCGTGCTGGTCCCCATCGTTTTAGTACCATCTACGCACATTTAACCCCTTGATTACCCCCTAGTGTTAACCCCTTGCCTGCTAGTGACATTTACACAGTAATCAGTGCATTTTTATAGCACTAATCGCTGTATAAATGCCAATGGTCCCAAAAAAGTGTCAAAAGTCTCTGATCTGTCCGTCTTAATGTACTGCTAAAAATCATAGGTCACCGCCATTAGTAGTAAAAAAAAAAAAAAAATTATAAAAATGCCATAAATGTTTCCCATAGTTTGCAGACACTATAACTTTTGCGCAAACCAATCAATAAGAGCTTATTGCAAATTTTTTTTACCAAAAATATGTAGAAAAATATATATTGGCCTAAACTGATGAAGAAATTTGTTTTTTAAAAAAACTTTTTATTATAGCAAAAAATATAAAAAATATTGTTTTTTTTTTTCATTTTTTAAAAATTGTCGCTGTTTTTTTGTTTATAGCGCAAAAAATTAAAAACGCAGAGGTGATCAAATACCACCAAAAGAAAGCTCTATTTGTGGGAAAAAGAGGATGCAAACTTTGTTCAGGTACAGTGTCGAACGACCGTGCAATTGTCAGTTAAAGCGACGCAGTGCCAAATTGTAAAAAGTGCTCTGGTCAGGAAGGAGGGTAAAATCTCCCAGGGCTTAATCGGTTAAATAAATATGACATTTTAATCATTATCCAGTTTCGTTCCTGTGCCTTATTTAACGTCCCAAAAAAAAAACACTTTTTTTTTTGCTTCTTGATGGGGTTGCAGCCTCCTGTTACATGATTCTTTGCTCTGCAACCACCAGAGTTTGTGGATAGGCTATAATAAGCTCAAAGAGAAGATAGTGCTGGAACAATTGCCTGCATTATGGAAAGCTCAGGTGCATTGTTAACTAAAAAATATTTAAGTTGTCACTTGAAATGTTAAGGCCTCTTGCACGCAGGTAATTTTGCCACACTTGTTTTTTCTGCACGTTGTACCGCATTTGTTGTGCATTTTTGCATTCTGTGTTTGGGGTGCCATTATAAATTCCTAGAAGGCGCAGATTTGAACAGAGCCAATAGAGAAAGTGGTGTTGCCCTTGTGGCTGTGCTGTCAGGTAGAGGAATATGAATCACAAAGATAGCAGAACAGAATTACAAATTCTATTGGCAGCTAAAACAGTTCACATATATGTATTTCAAACATGTATTTATCTTTTTGCCTGGAATTCAGCTTTATGATCTTGCTTTCATCCCCCGTTGCTTGCACTGTCACTACCTGCATGCATATCTGTACTGAAGGCATAAAATGAACTAGAGACGGTAATTATGGGGAAAGAGCATTATACACATGATATGATGTAGCCTTACTTGCTCTCTTCCCTACTCTCACAGTTCATTCATTTTATCACCTAATTTTCTACTTTGAAAAGTATTCAATTTAGAAGGTCAAACACATTTAAGCAATCTTTCTCGTGTAGCTGGCTTTTGTTAGAAAAATTAAATCTCCCTGTAATGCAATCATTTTAGAAATTTGTACATGGCTGCGAATTTTGCCTCTCCCCAAAACAAGGAAGCCAATGACATGTATCAGTAGCACCGTGGAGAGATATTAAATATGTAACTATGTAACTATATATTACTGCTGGTTAGCCTGTTGTTGCTTTGGAAACACAAGAGGACATTTTGCAAAATTAGTAAAAAGTAGAATGAGAAATGGTTAGGCAGAGGCACAAAAAAGGATTATAATTAGCACTGCGGTTTATTTATAAAAAATGGTACCCTGTATTTCCTATTCAAAGTCTTTTGTCTGTAACACTTGTATGCAAAATAAAAAATACAATAAACTTGTTTCATTCATTTTATTATAAAGCAATGCTTCAAAGAAGATATTACATTTACCAGAATAAAAATGTAATATTAAAATGACAGGATGGCAGTCATCTGTCTCCTTGCGTGTAAGGATATTTTTGTGAGCTACACCAGTACTTTCATGGAAAGTAATATCACTCCCAAGCAACTGTGCATGATAATTTCAAGCAGTAGTCTCCAAACTGCAGCCCTTTACTTGCCTTTGTCCGGCCCAGCAGCTGCTATGGGTATCAGAGTTTGTCAGTGCTGCTCCTTCTCACTGTGTTTAGTTATCTTCTAACATGCATAAGGGTAATTTTTAAAGCTATTTATGCGGTGTGGAAGCAGTCACTTTGATTAATTGGGTTTCTTTTTTTGAACACAAGCCAAATATGTCTACAACATTTTTACATGTAGTCCAGAGATATTTACTTAACCAGGCAGTGCCTAATAACATTATTTTTTGTGTTCTGAACTGATGAATTTGAAAACTATTAATTGATGTTAAAAATTACTTTTTGCACTGTTATTAAAGTGATACTAACACACACTGTTTAATCACTTAAGGACCAAGACTCTTTTTGACACTTGTTTACAGGTTAAAATATTTTTTTTTTGCTAGAAAATTACTTTGAACTCCCAAACATTATATATATATATATATATATTTTCAGACAACCTAGAGAATAAAATGGTGGTCGTTGCAATACTTTGTCACAACATATTTGCGCAGCGGTCTTACAAGCACATTTTTTTGGGAAAAAATACACTTTCTTGACTTAAAAAATAACACAACAGGAAAGTCAGCCCAATTTTTTTTTCATATTGTGAAAGATAATGCTACGCCAAGTAAATTGATACCCAACATGACATGCTTCAAAATTGCGCCCGCTTATGGAATGGCGACAAACTTTGACCCTTACAAATCTCCATAGCGACGTTTAAAAACTTCTACAGGTTACATGTTTAGAGTACAAAAAAGCAAATGCTCTTGCCCACAGGTGTGTTGGCTAGGTGATCCAAAAGATCAAATTGGATAATAGCTTTCGGCCTTACTGCCCTCCAGGATAGGGATATCCTAGTAGTAGACAAAAACTCAAAGAAAAGAAGGCGCACCAGCCTAGTGCATTATCTTTTGGTACATGTATTCAGAAAATATATTGAAAACTACTCACAAAAGTAGGAGACAATCATGCTTAAAAAAGTTTTTGACATATGGCAGTCCGTCTACTGATAGCAGACTCTATGTCCTGGAGAGTAGACATACAAACCGCTGCTGGCTGATGCGTTTCGAAGGTATTCCTTCTTCATCAGAGCCTACAATGTTATTCTCTTGCAGCTACTTAAATATGTGTATACTTCTAAGAGACACATCCTAGATCTACTCTAAAGCTCCTCCCCCAAATTGATGGGTGGTCTGAGAAAGGAGGCGGGCTTTAGCCAGATGTTTAAATATGTTTATGTTTAAATATATATTTAAGTTGGGTTTGAATATACATGTGTATACACACCAAATGCCTCCATACATGCATACTAACACATACATAAACACGCACACATGCACACACATACACTTACACATATACACAAACGTATGTGTGTGCATGTGTACATGGGAAGCACAAGCACCTCACTAGAAATCAACCCACATCCACAGGCGAATTTTATATACACCTGTGTATATCCCTGATCACAGGCTGCGGATAGGAAAGATTTAGAGGGCTATACACAGGGCAGTCATACTAATAGTGACAGTAGTGATGATAATTTCACCTCCATCAGGAACATCTATCATAGTGGGGGCTACAGTCAATCCGGGGGTGCACTTGTCCTCTCTCCTATACTGCTTCGTCAATCTGAATGTCTGTCACAAGCATTAGCTCTTCAGCAATACAGGAACGAGTGGAACGCACGCCATACATCTCCTTCCTGTTGCGGTTCACAGGGCGAAAGTACAATTCCGACGTCACTTCCCGTGCGCCCGCTGTCGCACGGTACTGCGTCAGCGGTGGTAAACATTGTTGAAGACAGATTGTAGAGGACTAAGAAAGACAGGTGCGCTAGTGCGGTCACCCTTCCATGAGCATTGAGATTATAGTAATAAAAGGAGTATCCACAGGCCAAATCAAATAAGACTAAGAGGAGTTTTTGTAAAATGCAAGTCTATATGTGGAAACAACCATTTATATATTTACATATATTTTATGTGTGCCTTTGTATATATAAGTAGCTGCAAGAGAATAACATTGTTAGGCTCTGATGAAGAAGGAATACCTTCGAAACGCATCAGCCAGCAGCGGTTCGTATGTCTACTCTCCAGGACATAGAGTCTGCTATCAGTAGACGGAATGCCATATGTCAAAACCTTTTTTAAGCGTGATTGTCTCCTACTTTTGTGAGTAGTTTTCAATATATTTTCTGAATAAATGTACCAAAAGATAATGCACTAGGCTGGTGGCCCTCTTTTCTACATGTTTAGAGTAACAGATTCCTCCCACAGGCAAAAATGACAGGGCAATCATATCTGCACTGACAACACCAATGGGGCACTATTCCTCCCACCAACACCAATGATGGGGCCCTAATAACTCCTCTAATACCAAAGATTGGACATTATTTCCTCGTACTGGCCATGCTCTGGCCCCCCTAAAGTCGAAAGCACAGTAAACTGACCCTTTGTTTAGAAAGTGTGGAGACCTCCTGATCTAGAGGCTGGCTTCTGTCCTGCTGAACAGTCAATCCCTGAATGGGTCCTAATGACCTTTTAGGTGACCACTTTGTAAGAAACTTACTCACAGCTATTTACTTCTGTGAATATCCACTTCCTCAGGTTTCCACCCCCATGAAACTCCAACTCTTTGTCATGGGGAAGCCTTACTAGAACATTTAGCTACGTACACCGGCACAAACAAAAATTGTCATGGTACATGACAAGTACAAGTACATGGTTGGTCAATAATAGAAAGCACAGTCATGACAGGGCACCCACAACACTTGGTCCTAAAGATAGTTACTCTATCTGCACTTGCTGTAGCCAAGGCATGAGCCTTAGCTTTTTGGCTCTTTTTAGTTCACTTCTTACCTGTGTCAACCTACAATGTAGATTGTTAAATTATCAATGTCTGAGCAGATACAAGGTATTGTCAACATTCCAATCACACATGCTCCTGAACATAGGCTCGTCAATAGCGGGTGCTCCAGCAACTACCAGCTGGAAACTGGGCTCATTACAGATCAACGAACATATTCGCCAGCACACCACGGATCAATAAAGATCGTCCGAAGCTTTTATTGCAGAAAGATCACATTACAATGACTAAATGCAACGTTTCGGATATGTGCAGGACACCTTCATCAGGCATGTGATCATCACATGCCTGATGAAGGGGTTCTGCACTGCTCTGAAACATTGCACTTAGACCTTGTGATGTGACCTTTCTGCAATAAAAGCTTTGGATGATATTTGATGATTTATTGTGTGCATTGTTAAATAGATACTAGTTCCCAGGATAGTGAGCACCAGAGCACCCTCCGGCTCTGTTCATATCTGTAGATATTAGGTGTGTTGAAAGTGCATTGTGCATTTTAGATTCATTTCACCTGTTACCATCTAACTCCATCTAAAGTGTGTTTGCTGAAAACTGCAGCAAAAAAAAAAAAAAAAGTATTTTAAAATTGGCAGATGTGAACAGTCATACTTACAATATTGTGCCTGAAAATAGAACCATATCCAATGTCACATAATGGCAGCCTCCAGCACAGCTTATCCTGAAACACTGAAATCAATCAGAACCTGTTTCTTAGGGTGTACTCATACTAGGAACATTTGCCTTTACACCGTACCCAAGTATGATTGTCCCACTCCCCTGCTGGTCTGTGCTCGCATTGTGCTGGGCCTGGCATGGAATGCCATCACCTCTGCCAGCCAGACGACATTGACCCCTGTGTTTGTGCACTGTGAGTGCTTAGTGGTCCATAAAAGCTCTGTACTTGGGCAAAGATTAGTGATCACACATAAGCGCACCATGTCAGAGGCAGAGCACAACTGACCCATGCCCGATTACCTCTTTCATGCAGGCAAGGGCACAGAAGGCTGAACTGTACAAAGGTATCATACAACTCACATGGATTACATTTTGGGGGTCAGTTATGGTCAGGCAAGGTACATACACCCTAGTGTGAGTACACCCTTCAATGGTCTAGCTACAGTAAAGTAAATCAGATTGCTTGCTAGGGGTTACTACAACTCACCATTGCTATTTGTACTGTATTACCGAATACGCCAATTTCTTGTATATGGAAGAATAACATCAATAATGCTTAGTAGCACAAAGCAATCTAAGATAAGCTATCAATAGTGAGCCAAGCTGAACCAAATTCTTCTGTTCCCCTTTCCTCCTCTGTTGTCCCATTTTATTGGCCTGTTGGACAGAAATTTATTTAAAAAATGTACTATTTAACTACCAAATTCGCTATAAGTTTGCATTCAACCTCCAACTTATTGAGTTTATTTGAAAAAGCCAGTTTAATGGAAAAGTAGGAGCGAAAAAAATTTGGATTTTACCAATCTGGTTTTGTGTATGTACGTATTCTTCATAGTCTGCTTTTTTTTTTAACAGAAAGATTGAGGAATAGGACAACCAGGTTGCGTACACACCATCTTAAAAGCATTTACCATAACATTAGCAATTAGCCACATGCATCTATCCATTTTGATCAAACTTTATTCAATTTCCCTGGGCATTGTCTGCTCTCATACGTAATTCTATATAGGTTATAAGGGAAGGACTGAATTAACTGTTTGTAGTCAAGAGGTGCGGGTAGGGGGTTCAACAGATTTCCATCTTAAAAGTATTTCTCTTCTTGCATAAAAAATAGAGAAAAGGTTAGGCAGAGCTTAATATATCTATGTCTGTGTCCTCGAAGTTACTCAGTAGCAGAACCACAGGGTCCAGAGGTACATTTGCATCACAGACATCATCCAGAGATGTAGCCACCGCTTTCTAATAAGGCAAAGTTTGGGACAGGACCAGATCAGATGCCAAAAAATGCCAGTCTCAAGGTTACATCTAGTGCACCCCGGATCTAACTGAGGGTATATATGGGTCTCTGTGGGGTATAATATGCCATTTGGAGGATCTTTAGTTGTATGAACCTGTCTTTTGCTGCTATCATAGAAGAAACAAAAGAGGAAATGCAGTCCTCCCACACCTCTTCTCTAAGGGCCAGGATGTCTGCCCTCTACTTGTCTAATGAACGAGTCCCGTTTAGTGTCAAAGGCCACGGTCAAATACAGATAAAGCGTGGATAGAGGTTTCCCCATTACACCTGAGGTCAAAAGGAGTTCAATGGAGTCTGACTCAAGGATCACAGGCTCTGGAAACTGAGCCCCGATGGCATGCCGTAATTGCCACTATTATTATTATTATTATTATTATTATTATTATGCAGGATTTATATAACGCCGACAGTACAATTACAATACAATTCAATACAGGGGGGAAATAGGGAGCTGTGCTTGTTAGAGCTTACAAACTAGGAGGGAGGGTCAAGTTATACAAAAGGGTAATAGCTGTGGGGGATGAGCTAATGGAGAAAAGAGTGCATGTGTTAGATAGAGGCAGGATAGGCTTCTCTGAATAAGAATGTTTTCAGGGATTGCCTAAAAGATAAATTTGGAGACAGTCTGACAGATTGGGGTAGTGAATTCCAGAGGATGGGCGAGGCTCAGGAGAAGTCCTAGAGGCAGATATGGGAGGAGGTGATGAGGGAGCTAGAGAGCAGGAGGTCTTGGGAGGAACGAAGAGGGCGATTGGGTTGGTATTTTGAGACTAGGCTAGTGATGTAGCTGGGGGCAGAGTTGTGGATGGCTTTGTAACTTAATGTTAGTATTTTAAATTTAAATTGTTTGGCAAGTGGCAGCCAATGGAGGGGTTGGCAGAGAGGGGTAGCAGACTTTGTGCGGTTTGTAAGGTGGATGAGTCTGGCAGCAGGATTCATGATGGACTGAAGGGGGAATAGTCTATTTAAAGGAAAGCCAATGAGGAGGGAGTTGCAGTAGTTAAGGCGAGAGATAACCAGGGAGTGAATCAGGAGCTTTGTGGTTTCATTGGTTAGAAAGGGACGTAGTTTAGAGATGTTGCGGCGGAAAGCTTTGGAAAGTGATTGGATGTGCGACCGAAAGGAGAGTTCAGAGTCCAGGATAACACCTAGCATGCTGACATGTGGGGATGGGTGGATGGTTGTGCCATTGCTCTTGACAGATAAGTCAGGGGAAGAGGCACGTGGGGGAGGAAATATTATAAGTTCGGTTTTGGACAAGTTGAGTTTGAGGAAATGGTGTGACATCCATACAGATATGTCTGTTAGTAAGTTAGTGATGCATGAGGAGACTGATGAAGTGAGTTGAGGGATGGAGAGATAGATTTGTGTGTCGTCAGCGTAGAAATGATATTGAAAGCTGACTTAGGGAAGAGGTGTAGATTGAAAATATAAGAGGTCCAAGAACAGAACCTTGGGGGACCCCGATGGAGAAGGGAAGAGGAGTGGAGGAAGTAGAATTGTAAGTGACACTAAGGGTGCATTGGGATAGGTAGGATGAGAGCCACTGAAGAGCACAGTCACAGAGGCCGAGGGAGTAAAGTTTTTTGAGGAGGAGGTTTTTGCAGTTAGTAGGTCATTTGTGAGTTTAAAAAGAGCAGTTTCTGTGGAGTGTTGAGGGCAAATACCAGCCACTAAATTTGAAGGATCTAGGCACTGAATATAAGTGCCTCATTTCCTGAAAGGGCATGAGTTTACCATCCACAATTACGTGTTTCAGAGTGGTGATTCCCCTCTTGGCCCGAAGCGAAAGGTCCGGGATAGTATATAAGTGAGGAAGCAGAGGGTTGCCACATAGAGAGGTATGCGGAGAGGAGAGGCTTCCTGTATATTGCTCTAGTGCACTGCCAAACCCTTATTGTAGTTTTCATAGGAACTGTCACTAACAGATGAGCGCTAGCTCCCTGGAACACCAAATTACTCCAGGCTGCATATGAGCCCAGTATAGCCACCTCCAGCTGCGCAGCTGGGTTTTGTCTGGGCTGGGATGACCACCAGCACACCGTGACAAGGACGGCCACCCAGTAATAAACATGGTCTGCTTTAATGGGGTATGGCAGAGGTGTGTTGTTTACCTATATACCTTACGTTAAATGGTATCCCTGTTTCTTTTTTACAACAGTAAAATCATTCCTCTTTCTACATATCACAATGTACCGTAAACTAGCTAAATGTGTCAAACTGATACTTTTGTGTAGCCTATTCCTACAATAATGAAATTCTATACTGTCTACACAGTGATATAGTTTCCACATGACTTGTTAGTTTTGTACAACTTCAGCCAAAAGGGTGTAATGTGCCATTTGGATATGAAATGACCAAACTAGCTCAGTTTAATGTCCGTAGACACGATCAGACTTTCCCGATAACAAAACCGTGGATTTTTATTTGAAGGTTGTTGGCTCCAACTTGTCTTGCATACACATGGTCACAGAAATGTTGTCCAACAATTACGAACATAGTGACATACAAGACGTACGTGATATCTCCATTACGAACATTAGTTTTACAAGACTGAGCGCTTCTGGCTCGCACTTGATTCTGAGCATGCGTGAACTTTTGTGCGATGGACACACGATCGGAAAGTCCGACAACAAAGTTTTGTTGGTGGAAAATTTGAGAACCTGCTAGCCAACATTTCTTGGCGGAAAGTCCGACAACAAATGTTCCATGGAGCATACACACGGTCGGACTTTCAGCCAACAAGCTCACATCCAACATTTCCAGTCAGAAAATCCGACCGTGTGTACACGGCATAAAAGTCAGTTTACTGGTGTATTAAAGGAACAATCTTAATGCTATTTAATAATGTATGTGCCCTTTAAAATATACAAGTCTTGTTAAGGATAAATTAGGAAAAATTTCCCTGATTCCTAATGAGTATTTAAAACACAAATTCAAGTTTAGTTATTTAGACCATTTTTGAAAATTGCTATTTGCCAGTTCTACCAGCAGGTGGTAATGTTGGATAGCAGATCCCTCTGAATAGTCCCAAGTCTATACATGTACTATTAAATGGTTCAATGTAACATGTCTGATAGAGCTACTGGAGAATGGGCAAGGCTCTCTAGATTTGATGTGTTTTGTTCTGTACACAGAGGGTTTGTTATTATATTGATGCTTTACAAGATTGATGATGATCAATAGCAAATTTAATAACCACCTTCTGTCTTTGCCCTGTTATCAACCAATATCAGTGCTTAGACCTTGAATAATAATGAATGTTTTCTTTACAGGACAGATGCAACAGTAGCTGCAGAACCCACACAGACAGAGATCTTGAATCAGCTGTGATGATAACCACACAGGAAAAGGTGAGCCAAAGTCCATCTTCCATTTAGTGTTTCAAAGCATGTCTGCAAGGAAAACTGTTGTGGATCTTAACCCCTACTATCCCTGCTGTGCTCCCAGTGCAATGCGGCACTTTTTACTGTGCTGCTTCAAAGCTGTAGATTGGATCAGTATTGGGATACATGTCCCGGTTCACGTTGTAGCTATGCTCCCCTGGGCTCTGGTTTAGCACAGTGCCTACAATTATATACAGTAACTGCTCAGCTGCATTGGGAGCTTCTGCATGTTGTTCTAGTACGTGTCAATGCTTTAACTGTCCTCCACTGACTAGGATCTACTGAGAAAAACCCATCTCCCCCTTAGCTTTTTATATTACATTGTGGCTGCACGGGTCTATGTGTATCATCTGCGTATTCGGCCTATGGGGTGTCATTAGGGTTGTAATTTTATCTCACAGTTTTATCTGGAAATGAATATTAGAATAATGGCAGGAGTTGATAGGTATTATATTAGATCATAGACACATGATATACATATTGAAGTAGTTTCTTCTAGTGCTGGGATCTTAGTACTGTGTGATTCTGCGAAGACATTTCTGCCACAGAATGAGGTAGGGATGCAACAAGAAAAAAGTAGATCTTAACCCAATCACTAAAATCCTAAAAAAAGATATAGTGTGAAATTGTACATAGTAGTCTTAGCTTTCTGGAGTCCCCTGTCAGCGCTGTCCACTCTTCCTTGTGCTGAGGGGGCACCCGTAGGGCGCCCTCCCAAGCCGGGATCTGTGGGTCTATAGACACATACAGTGCCAGTAAGCCACGCCGACGCTCCCTCTTCACTGGAGTTTGACTGACAGTAGCAGGAGCCTATTACTCCCACTGTTGCCTGTATCTCCTTTCAGACATGGAAGTGGCGGAGTGGTGCTTCAGCCAGGAGAAGCACCAGGTAAGTGTTTGGGGATGGGGCGAAACCAACAGTGTGCTTTGTCACACAGTTTAATGCACCCTTGGTGAAGACTACAAGAGTAAGATTACTCTCACTATCAGTAAACTGGATTATAGCAATATTGTGCAGACAGTGGAGGAACAAGTGCATGTCAATAGGAAAAGGCTTACAAAGAGCCAGAAGAGATCAGCAGCACTGTGAAAAAAAAAAAAATGTGAAAATGGTATTTATGGAATAAAATTGAAATTGTTTACGGCACACAGTGCTTTAGCAAATAAATGTCAGATCTAAAATTAGATCTACTTTAAGGGCCAGTTCACACAATATGCAGTCCAGTGCGTTTGTTTCTGCATCCAAAACGCATGGAAAGTAGGTTATATGGTTTTCGATGGCATAGTTCACACCAAAAAGTAGAACATACTTCATTTTTCCTGCACTGAACTGTACTGGAACGCTGTAAAACGCATCAAAATGCACCAAAAACGCACTGGAACCCACATGTCCCTATTTAAGAAAAAAGAGGGGGAAAATGCACCGGACTGCATCAAAAATGCATGAAATACGCACTGGAACGCATCAAAAATGCGTAAAAAATGTGCATGTAGAAAAGCATCTGGAACGCATCTGGACTGCGTCTCTATGGTGTGAACTGGCCCTAAAACTGAACTCTGACCAAAAACAAGTTCTTTACACGTGCGCAGTAAAAATAGCACACATGAACATTAATTACGTGTTTCTAGGCTGCTGCAGCGTTATGTACAACTTTAGCATTACTGACTTTCACCCACCCCTGTACAGTGCAGCCAACATCGACTATTTGGCTCTGTGAGTTTTGGTTCTAGGTAGAATACTCAGACACAATGGGTCACTCACACTCCAGATTCTTCACTTAAAACATGCATTCTTTTCAATGAAACCAAGGTGGCCTGTGAATGAAGGAAGGGAGATCATGACATTCATCCGCACCTGCTAAAGAACAAAAACCCCTAGTGGTGGACTTTTAAGGCACGTAAAGAGTAAAAAAGTATTTATATACAAAGGTAGTTTATTAAATATATTGTATAAAAAGAGTTTAAACATATAACATAAGGAATGCGTTTATAACATTTTCACCATTGTACATATAACAGTATACAGTACTCTTGCACCCAACGCGCTTCAGAGTACACGTATCTTCTTCCTCAGGGCTATGTATTAGCAAGAGAGATTTCTATTCTAAAATAAAATATATTGAAAAAAAGAGAATAAGCATATATGACATTGCATATGTACAACATTCCACAAACAATTTTTACAGGGTACACTTATGTATGGTGGATTAATGAATTAACATTCCATGGTATTGTAGTTAAAAACTACAAGGATTTAAAGACAGGTGTGCCAGGCAAGTTCTCGGCTCCAGAAGCTCTTAGTATGATTATTTTAAAGGTCCTTTTACATCCATGCCAGATCAAAAAATGAAAAAAATAATAGTAATAAAAAGCCCAAAATTCTCTCTACCCCCCAGCATAGGCAGGGGATGGCCTGGAGATTCACTGGGGCCAGATGGCGAGTCCTGTAAAGAACAAAACAAAGTACTATATATTTTTTTCTTATTCTAAAAAGGGAGAGGACTTTTTGTAAATGAAAGAGGTAATTGTCTTGTATAGTGTTTTAGAAACATTGACTATAGGTATTTTGATTTTAATGTACCTGAGAGTGGCAGTTGAAGAGTCAGCAATCAAATAGTGGTTGTAGTATAAAGTAGCTGATCATAGCTGAAAAATGTAATGGAAAGTTGTTGATCATTGAATTATTTATTTTTAGCATATTACAACAAGTAAGAGATATAATGAGAAAAATATTTATTTTATTTTTAATTTTTAATGAAATGAATTAATTTCATTACGTTATTTATTTATAATGTATTGGTTGGAACAATAGTACTGGGAATTAATAGTATCAATTAGACCCATATTAACATCAATCCTATATAGTATCAGCAATCTCATATTACTTTAATTAAATTAAATGAATCAATTGAAATATCAATTTTTGGTATTATTAGTAAAATCAATATTTATGGAGGGTAGTAATACCAATCCAAGTCATGTTATTATAGACAATACAGTATCAATAGTCATACGAGGTATGGAGTACTTGAATCTATTCAGAATAGTGGTGTAATAAAGTGGAGAGTTTTTTTACCTTTACAAAAGGGAGCTTGTGAAATCCTGACAGCCCGTCTCTGCATCCAACAGCTGAATGCGGTGGATGCCGGACTAGCTTCATCCGCACCTGCGGGCCAAATGAAAAAAATAACAGTGTATGGCCAGGTTTAATGCAGTGTCTCAGCACTATCAAGAATTTAAAAAATGTACATAGTGTGGCTAAATCAATTTACTCCAATAATTATGTATTAACTTCGTGTCCTAAAGCACACCTTCACCTGAAAATAAAACTGGACTTTATTCTCATCTCCCCCACTGCCTATTACGCAATCACAAAAATATATTGGGGAGAAATTAGTACATTTTTGTGGTGTTCACCCTAACAATCTCTTTTTTCACCTAGGTGAGGATGTTGTAGCCCTCAGACCACCTACTGTCTCCTGAGATACACCTCACACAATCTACCTGCAGTCCACCTGCCTTACACAGCAAGTAAATCCAAGATGGCAGCATGGGAAAAAAATCTGCAAAGACGCCAGGTGCTAGGAAGAGAGCACTGGACTTCATAGACTTGTAAGTTTGTGTTTTTTAAAAGTCAATGACTACACTAATTGTAGATGCTGATTTTTATCTTTATTATCTTTAATATGTTATTAATGAGTATCTTCCATAGTCAACAGGGCTGACCTAAAATGGTGCCCTATGTGGGATTTGCTGTGCTCCCCCTCCCTTCCCCCATTGTAAAACTCAAAATAAAGTCAAGTACCTTTGGTCATGTGGGTTAGAGTATAAATTACAGTAATTCATTCATTAAACACAGTGGTCAGGAGTATGTAAAGTACAGCACAGGTTACAGTATATAGCATATGCAATGAGGGGGTCATGCATATGAAATTTACAACATGCTATATACAGTACAGTACAGTGGTCAAGACTAAACATTACTTATGTGGTGCAGAGGTCGGGACTATTTAACATACAACATTCCACATACAGTGCATTGGTTAGGATGAAGCAATGTACAACACAGTGTGTAGAGTGCAAGGGTTGAGACTAACATAGTATATAAAGTGCAGTAGCCAGGAGTAAGCAATGTAAGGCACAGCATACAGAGTGCAGCAGTCAATGCTTTTTACATTGAGGGTTAGTAGGAAGAAAAACACCTCAACATTGGTACCCAGAGGGTGTAAGGATGCTCTTGTGTTGGTGGTCAGTGAGAGGGAAAAAAATACTCTTGCGTTACCTACTCCACTCAAACATGGATCTGGCTATGGTTGCCAGAATTAGTGTTACAGCTCCTGGCAGTGAGATACAGCCTGAAACAACAAGACATCAGGGAGGTAGAGGAGAAGCATTGTGTTGCTGTACAGAGAAGATGGTGGCATGTGCCCTGTGCTTAAAGGATCATCTTCAAGTTCATTTTCAGGAACATGTTACACATTCCACCTGTTTTTAGGGTGAACATGTAACACGTTCCCACTCCTGCAGTGGATCGGCAATCTGAGCCCTCTTTGTGACAGCAGTATGGGAAAAATGTTCCAGTACCAGCTGTCCCGTTTTTAAAAGAGTGAGGCCATGCGGGGCTTCGCCCACATGGCCTCGTCATTCATTCACAAAGTTCTGTGAATGAATCAACTACAACAGGGATATGCAATTAGCGGACCTCCAGCTGTTGCAGAACTACAATTCCCATGAGGCATAGCAAGACTCTGACAGCCACAAGCATGACACCCAGAGGCAGAGGCATGATGGGACTTGTAGTTTTGCAACAGCTGGAGGTCCGCTAATTGCATATCCCTGAACTACAAGTTCTGACATCCTTTGCAGATGTCGACATGATTCTCAATGAACTGCCACGCGCTGTTGAGCATTCTGGTAGTTCATTGATTCCTGTCAGTGTGAAACTGCCTGCCCGTACAATGGACGGGCAGACAGCTTACACTGACAGTCTGCAGGAGTCCTGCATGGCACCAGGCTCCTAAAAAAATAGTATATGCACTTTTTTTTAACTGCAAGGTGAACTTATCCTTTAAATTACCTTTTTAGACATGGACCGCCCATCACCTAAGAGTTTCAGGTGGTTCGTGTCCTCTCTTGACCTGTGATTTACTTATTAGAGAGTCCCAGCTTTTCAAACAACTACAAAAATACATCAAGTCTCTGAAACAATTCAACGCTAAAACACATAGATGAAAACTGTACCAATAAAAATATTTACACAGAATTCTACCTGTTCTTTACGTGTAGTTTAAGGTGTGGTGTTGCTAAAAGTTTTACTACTAAACCTAAAGCTGAAGTCTGTCATTCCCCCCCACAGTGCTCATATAACAATAAGTAAGCATTGTGCAATAAAACTGATTCAGGTTGCTTGAGGACAGTAGTAGTAGTAGTGGCTTGAATGACCATCATTTAACCTAGAAAGATATCTTGTGGCAGAAGCTGGGAGCAGCTCCAAAGTAAAGGTGATTGTTGGAGCAAAAGCTGTTCTTTTATTATAACTATTATTACTGGATAATTAATTTTTATTTTCCTTGTTCTAGCTGGAGTTCAGCTTTAACCCTTAACCTGAACTTACCTGTCAGAGGTTCTAACCCTTTCCCAAGCTATCAAAAAGCAAAAAAAAAATCCTTTAATTCCTTTTAAGTCTATCGTAATTTCAGTGGTGTCAAATGATCTGAACCAATTCAAAGGTTTTCTTATTTTCTTACCAGCTGTTAGTAGCTGTGATACCTGTCAGACAAAGTCTTCTGGAACGGGTCACAACAGGTGGCTATCTTTGAAGTCTGTGTATTTTCATGCTTAATATTTTAATACGACATTTCCATGAAAGTGATCTTTTAACCAGGATTTTTTAGAAGTTGTACTTTTAATTAGAGAAAGTTTAGTTAAATCACAAATTCCACATCAAAAGGCATTTGGCAATTCACCCTTGATTTTTCGCCTGTAATCCAGGTCTACTTGCTTTGGGAATTTATTGTTGAATGCAAAAGGCATGTTTTAAAAAGATTCTTGAAGAAAAGCTCAGCTTGTCAGTATGAATTATAGTTTTCCGACTACATTACTTCAAAAACTAACTAAACACTTTGCAGTTTCTTTAGTTTTTAAATGCTCCTTTATTTAACCTTACTCAACTGCTTTTGCTTTGCTTCTGCAGATGGCTCAGGGTGTCGTTTTGGGTGTCAACTATGGGTGTTAGGTTCTATTTACATGAGTGTTTCATGAACATTTGAAAAATTGTGTGATTTTTTGCATGCATTTACAAAACAGAAGAATATTGCATGTTTCGCTTGTGGTGCCATTCATTGTTAATGGCACCCCAAGCGGCAGATGCATGTTTTCTGCAAGGAGCCAGTCACACAGCATTTCCTTCATGCACTCCAAAGCAGGAACCAGTCCTTAGCTTGTTTTTGATGTTCTATTAGGGGTTGATAACTTGGATGGGGAAAGGAATTATGGGATGCCCGACTTGAAAAATGTCCAGAACTTTTAACAAAAGGCACAATTCCTCCATATTAACAAAAAGTCCATCTTTCCTTCCTCCAGCGCAAACTTGTTTTTTTTCAGCAAAGCACCTGCTGCTCACTGTTAAGGAACTAACAGTTTTGGAATAGTTTAGCAAGAGCCCAATAAAGGCAGGAACTCTCAGTTCCTTGACAACTAGTGCAGTGACCAGGTTGCTATCTGGACGTCTAGTAGGCGGACTGCCATTTGAACTAAGGTTTCCAGTTTGGTGCTCCATACTCTCTTGAGAACCCTATGATCTTTTACAACCGTCAAATATAATATTGGGCCATACTTTCTGGGTGTCTGTATAATATACTCGTTATGATTCCCATGCTCTCCGGTTTCGGCGACCATTGGGAGATCTTTTGCAGTGTGACACCTGGGCCATCGATGGGCGTCCGGCAAGGCACAAGCACCAGTGCAATCCAGTGATTCTTCCATCTTGGTTTTAAATATTGTGGCATACATATTGATGCAATCTTTATGACTGGACAAATTATCTATATCATCGTGTTTCAGATACCTCTGAAGAAGATTCAGCGAAACGCGTTAGAGGTCTTTACTGTTTATGATCATTTTGTACTTACATATACACAACTGCATGATGCACTGTATGCCTATTAGATTTTTATATACATACATATTTTCCCTATACCAATAAATACTATTTTTATATAATTGATATCTGTTTAGTGCCTACATAGTCCCACCCCTAGAGTGCTTTCTCTTTTGTAGTGAGCAAACAGCATGACATTCCTCCTTCTGCTTCCCTTGTGGCCACTGATCCTAGCTCCACTTGCTAGCAGAAATTGCTAGCCCACCTGGCTGTCACCAACCACTCCTGGCTGATCTTACTCCCAGTCCTCCTGATTGACTTTCTGCCCCAGTCCTGCCCGACTGGCACACTTCCATGGAGGTTCTCCAGGTCAAGGATAAAGGCTAAGCCCACTGCTGTCTTCAGAGAGCACTGTTACAGCTGACAGTCTCTCCCCTTGTGTTGTGCCTGCTCAGTCCTGATCTCTACTCACTGTCTGTCTTTTGGTCTGTCCTGCTGCCTCTCCTGAAGGTTCTCCTTCAACTGCCTCCTGTGGTGGGATCCTTCCAGGTCAGCTATCCCAAGCCTTCAGCTCAACTCGAGGTATAACCCCTCCCTGGCAGAGGGTTGCCTCAAGGGCCACCAACAGCCTCTCCTTGGCACTCCATTTCCATCTTCTACCCGACTTCCCATGCTGGAATGGCCCATGTCTATTTATGGGGTTTTCTCTGCCCCCTGCCAACCAACTTCTGGGGATTGGCTGAGACCCCATAAATATTCATGACATCTCCTCCTAACTCCAGCCCTCTGGTTCTAGAAGGTTTTCCAACCTTCCAGACACCAAGGGGGTGAACAAAAAGCTACATGAGATACTTTGGCATGTTTGGCACATATAAGGCAGACCACTGAAGTCAAAGAACTGCCTTATGTGCGTGACAAAAAATGCATACACATACACACAAAAATGCGGCACGTTTCTGCACGCATTCTCAGAATGCCTAGGTGTGAATGCAGGTACCCCTACCCATTTACCTAGGGAAAAAGTGTCAATAATAAAACACACTACACAGGTTTTTAAAATAATTTATTAAACAGCTCCGGGGGGTTTTCCTCCGGCTTCGGGGGTCTTCTTCCGGCTTCGGAGGTCCCTCCAGTTCCTCTTCTCCCGGCGTCCGGTTGGTTCTTCTCCGCTCTCTCTGGCCTCTTAGAACCAACCGAACGCCAGGAGAAGAGGAACTGGAGGGACCCCCGAAGCCGGAAGAAGACCCCCGAAGCCGGAGGAAGACCCCCCCGGAGCTGTTTAATAAATTATTTTAAAAACTTGTGTAGTGTGTTTTATTATTGACACTTTTTCCCTAGGTAAATGGGTAGGGGTACCATGTACCCCGTACTCATTCACATAGGGTGGGGGGCCGGGATCTGGGGGCCCTCTTATTATAGGGGGCTCCCGGATTCCGATAAATCCCCCGCCCGCAGACCCTGACAACCAACGGTCAGGGTTGTCAGGAAGAGGCCCTTGTCCTCATCAACATGGGGACAAGGTGCTTTGGGGGGTCCCACAGGGCGCCCCCTCCCCCAAAGCACCCACCCCCCATGTTGAGGGCACGCGGCCTGGTACGGTTCAGGAGGGGGGGTGCTCGCTCGTCCCCACCCCCTTTCCTGACCGGCCAGGCTGCATACTCGGATCGGGGTCTGGTATGGATTTTAGGGGGACCCCACGCCGTTTTTTCAGTGTAGGGGGTTCCCTTTAAAATCCATACCAGACCTAAGGGCCTGGTATGCCTGCGCTTGCCACAATAGGAAAATTTGTTTTTCCTATTGCAGCGAGCGTGAGATGCAATACCCTGCCCTTGCGTCGTATCTGGTCCGTCGGACCAACATACAGACGAGCGGACTTTCCGTCGGACCAGCATACAGACGAACGGACTTTCCGTCAGAAACTGAGTCCGACGGAAAGATTTAAAACATGTTTTAAATCTAGGTCCGGCGGACTTTTGGGGAAAAAAAGTCCGCCGAAGCCTACACACGATCGGATCTGCCGGACTAATTATGCAGGAAAGTCCGCTCGTATGTACGCGGCATTAGATTCGATGTTAGATTCTTTCAGTTCTTAACTGAGATCAATATTTTGCTGAACATGTATTAGAAAGATATCTGACATATGAAAAAAGATTGATTCGTGACAGGCAGGTAGATGTTTATAGATAACTCAAGTAATAACGTTTTCAAAGCTTAGCTACTATTGCTTAATAAAAGACCCCCCAATTAATTCTGTATCCTCCACTTATGTTGAAATATTTGTTATAACTTAGTAATTACGGTCTCCCCCCTTTCTATCTCCACCTTATTTTTTAACCTAATGCCGTCCATCCTGGTGCTTACTGTGATTCCTTTCTAGACCCGGTTTTACTAGTTTACTTTAACTAGTACACTAAAATATGGCAACCTTGGATAGAGACTATTTATGTATTTATGATTTCCTGTCTTATGGCTGCATATATATATATATATATATATATATATATATATATATATATATATATATATACCGAAACCTCTGGAATTCCCCTACCCCAGTTCCTCTCCCTTAACCTTACCTTCATGTTGAAATTCTTACAACATTTCTTGAATTGGTTACAAACACATGAACATATAAACAAGCCTGGGAAGTTATGGGCCTATGGTTCGTTGTTGAGAACTGATATTCTATCTACATCCAATCTGTTCTTGCCAAATGTGTGTTATTTTTTCTACTCTGCAATCTGACTCTACAGTATTACTACATTGTAAAATTGTGTAAAATTCTGAATAAAAAATTTGAACGTGAAAAACATAAATAGCCTTTCTCCACTCTATTTTTAGAAAAGAAAGAAAGGTTTTAGCTGGAGTTAGGCTTGAAGTGAACCTGCGCAGAACAATTTAGCAGGTGCACCTTGACATTGCACTCCCCTCCCCAAAAACCCCAACTAATCTTCCTTTTGCTTTCCTTCTGCTTCGTTCAGTTGCCAGGAGCAAAGAAAGGTTTGTGTAAGTTACGAGTCACAACTACATAAGGATATGGACACTCTGTGTGACAGAACGGATTCATCAGTACTGTCCCATGGAGTAAGCTACATGCACCTTTATAAGCAGAAATACTGCATATTTTCTCCTGGTGCTGAACACCATGGGGCATGTGAAGGAAAGGTGGGTATATGTTGGAGAGGGGTAAGGGAAGCAAAAACGTTGCTTTAAACTCAATAGACTAAGTCTAGTAGAATTTATTCTATGTTTTGACATTTTCTTATTATATGGCTTTGCTACATTGTACCAGACAGCTACAGAAAACAAAACTTCAGTCTTCGAAAACTTTAATACAAAATGATTAGTAGGTGTGCTGTAGTAGATAAACAATTGTGCCAGTTTTCCTTTTTTGTGATAGCAGCAACTGTTTATCTCGTTTTTATACTGTCTCACAAGTTGTGTGCATTTTATTTGAATATATCTCATCATATTTGCATATAGTTAAAGCTATTTGAATTTGTATTTACATGCAGGAGAGGAGCTTTGTACATTTGTTGAATCAGATGTTTTACTAAAAGCTTTAAATCCTTATGAAAACTCTATTTGATGACATCCTTTATCCCCAAGATTCTAAAGACGATCAAGACATACAGTATAAGGGATCTTTTTATAAAAACTGCAGTTTCTTCCACTTATTATGCTGTACTTTGCTGCTATAGAATGATTTCACAGGTCTGTTTTTCAGTTATTTATGGAAACTAAAATTAAAAGCGTTGTGTTAAACTTGTTAAACTGGGGTAGGAAAGGGAGAAAACTGGTGAAACCAGCAAAAAAAAGTGACAATAAAATTACACCACTTTCTATTGAAAATGAAAAGTTATGCCAGTAAATTGTTAGCAAGATACAAGTGATCTGTCAAGAAAGAAAATGGTAGCTGCCATTACTGACTTATTGTTCAAATGCTGGTTCTAAGGCTATGACCCTTATTCTTCTTTTAGTAAGTCACTGACCCAAAAAAATCTTGTACATATCAGCTGTAATTATGTGTGATAGAGCCGCTTTATGGAAAACCACTAATCTCCATCTATAAGGCAGTGTCTTTAGTGACATTGAATAATATTTATATTCTTAGAAATTGTATAGAGGTTCCCAAACTTTATATACATTTATCTAACTCAAATGCATTTGTCAAAAGCTATTACTACCAACATATATTATTGTGGATCCAGTCTGCTCTGACCCTAAAGAAGTCACATAGCCTAATATGGATATAGTTATGTCCTTGTGGGTGTCTCATAACTTGATAGGCATATGCTTATTCTAGGTCACCGACTCATGAATTACTGAAGGAAAAAAGATGATGACAGACCTGGAGCCTGCACTTTAAAACGCAGGTTAACGATTGAAGCTGCTATGTACCTATCCTGACAGGTTCCTTTTAGCCTAAAATTAAATCACCGATGCAATGGCAGTCTCCACAAATTGTTTATCCATCTGTTCATTGAGATACAGCTATGCCCCACTTAGTACCATTATGTTTACTCTAATCTAGCATTTGGTAGGAAGAGCTAGGCTATTAATCAAAGGGTGCAGGGTAAAAACCAGCACATACTGTATGCCTTTGGTAATGCATACCAATGCTGAACATGGTCATGTGGCCACATTTACATGCCACCGCTTCGAAATGTAAACAGAGCCTGTTTTCCTGTGCTTGCTTGTTCAGTATGTTCCCAAGAACAGGTAAACTGTGTTTGTCTACGAGGCATGGCCAAAGAGGTAAAGGAGGCGTTATTAAAATTTGCATATATAACCCATATTGGTTAAATCTTTGTTTTTTCTGAATACTTTAGAGCAAAACATACATTTTTTAATGCAAACATTTGAATTTGCAAGTTAAAGCGGTTGTAAAGGCTGAAGGTTTTTTACCTTCATGTATTCTATGCATGAAGGTAAAGAACCTTCACTGTGCAGCACCCCCCTTAACCCTCCCACCTTATTCTCACCTGAGCCCGATTCCCAATCCAGCAATGTGCACAAGAGCAGAAACTCTTCTGTGTCTCTCTCTCCTCATTGGCTTAGACACAGCATTGGCTCCCAATGCTGTCAATCACAGCCAGTGACATGTGAGCAGGGGGCGGGGCCGAGCCAAACTCTGTATGTTTCATAGACACATAGAGGGGGCTCGGGAGCTTGCTGTGGGGGCACTCAGCAGGGGGAGGTACCAGGAGCGCCAGCGGGGGACCAGAGAAGAGGAAGATCGGGGCTGTTCTGTGCAAAACCATTGCACAGAGCAGGTAAGCATAACACATATATATATATATATATATATATATATACATACAAAATAGGTACAGCGCTAATAGCATAATGACATGGCAAAATTTCCCTCGGACGTGGCAGCAGAGGAGGCTTTCTGGGAGGGAGTACACAACAGTAGGTCATTGACCTACTGAAGAAGGATGGAACCATGGCTAGGTGCCCAAGACTGTAAGGTGGCCTGGAGAGCTATTGAGTAGACTGCAGAGTGTTATCGGCCTAGCTGTGGTTCCAGACAACATTAAGGGTCCTGGGGAGACCAATATCCATGTGTTGGGTGAGACTACTACTTTAGTGGTCACGGATAGCTGGTAAGCAGGCTACTTACTCACTTGGGTGTGGAGCTGGATGCACATTGTGTGAAGGATCTTTCATGGGTTCCTCCTCTGTAGTTTTCATCTATATTTTACACGGATGGGTGTTGTTTAACCCTTCACTTATGGACTGGAATTTTCACTGGGACTCTGCTTTAGTTTTCCTTTTTATTTTATTTTTCATTTGAAAATTTGAAAATTTTGCAATGTCGTTATGCTATTAGTGCTGCACCTATTTTGTATTTATTTATCTGTTTGAGTTTTTTTATTAGACTTTATGGTGCTGGCAGCTTTGTTTACACACTATATTCATATATAGTTTTTCTTCCTCAGTTAAGTTGTTTCTAGCGCAGCGTTAGGGCTTCTTTTTCCACAAATATAACACATTTGTTATTTAAGAAAGAAAAACTAAAATGGCCTTTACAAATGCTTTAAAAATATTGTGTGCATGCACACTTGCAAAAAATTAAGGTTGATTTATTAAAACTGGAGAGTGGAAAATCTGGTGCAGCTGTGCATAGTAACCAATCAGCTTCTAACATCAGCTTGTTCAATTAAAGCATAACTCCACTTTTGTTGAGAAAAAAACATTCCCCCTTGGATGATATATGTACATTGCAAGGATTATAGCAAACATTGTGGCAGATTCCTACCTTTTGTTATTCTGAAGAAATCACTGTTTGTTTCTTTGTGCCCCTGGGCTGAGTGAATACAATGGGAGTGGTTTCATAATTATCAACCGGCTGCTGCAGCTGTAGGGCTCTAATGAGATAAACTGCTGGGCCTGCATCCCTTTAGACGTGGTTTCCTACTGGGAGTATCTTACCAAAAATTACATTTTTGTTGCAGAGGATGGCAAAAATCTGACTTATCTTAGTGTAGACTTCTGGGAAACTCATTGTGTACAGAATACCTCCAAGTAGCCATTTTGCATTGCATTTTCCAGAAAATTACAGCAGCTGCAGATTGAAAAGGAAATATGATTTATAATAACATTCAAATACAATATAACTTGTGTCCCAATTGTATATGCGATATTATTATCTGCTATTTTTCTTCCCCATGAAAGTGGAGTTACCCTTTAAGCTTTGACAAAAAGACAAAAAACTGTAAGCTACTTGGTTTCTATGCAGAGTTGTACTAATAATTGCACTCTCTAGTTTTAGTAAAACAACCCCTCTGTGTCTTGTGGCTTTTCAAGAAGGTCTCCAAGCTGCTGCACAGGCATATTATTATTATTATTATTATACAGTTTTTATATAGCGCCAACAGTTTACGTAGCGGCATAGCAACAGGACCTGGGATTCTCTATGGCATGGGTGCTCAACCTGTGGTCCTCCAGCTGTTTCAAAACTACAAGTCCATCATACCTCTGCCTTTGGGAGTCATGCTTGTAACTGGCAGCCTTGCATTGCCTCATGGGGCTTGTAGTTCTGCAACAGCTGAAGGGCCACAGGTTGAGCACCCATGCTCTGTGTCCTCCTGGCTTGAGCTCTGCTTGCTGAACAGCTCAGAATGAAGTCACACCTCCTTTTTTAAATAAGTAGTAAGTGACAGATAAAAGGGAGCTTTGGGGTTGAGACTGCATACCTCCCAACATTTTGAGATGGGAATGAGGGACACCTACTAGCAAATGTATGTAGGCATAGGACACACCCCCTGCCACACCCCCTTAAAGGAGAATTAACCCCCAAAAAAGGTTAATTAAATCCACAAGTGCTTTTTTTTTACCACTACTACTCCTTTATATTGGTTTTTAAAATGTACAAATGCAGCAATTTAGACAATGGATGAAAAGTTTAGGACTGGGAAACACTTTTTAAAAAATAACAAGTGCATTTTATATACAACTATATAGATCAGACCAAAATGAGGGATAAATGAGGAGAAATGAGGGACAGAGGGACATTGCTCCAAATCAGGGACAGTCCCTCGAAATCAGGGACCGTTGGGAGGTATGGGACTGTACAACTGCTCTATCACATGCTCAGTTTCTGTCAATGATTAAAAATAGTTTGTAAAAAGAATTTGGAAAAGTTTTTCTTTGTTTAAATGGTAGCACTGCCCTCTAATGCAGAAGAACAGACTAGGCAAGATTTCATATAATGATATGAAATATGAATAATGCAAAAGGTTGGTTTGAAAGTATGCATACATAAACAATGTTTAACTTGCAATTTCAGACTGTTTGCATTAAAAAGATACTTTGTATCAACTATAGAAAGCATGCTGGGAAGCAAGCAAAATATAAAGCTATCTTTATTCTAGTATGTGTGGGTAATGGGAAGGTTCACTTAAGAGTGCTGTAAAAAATAGCACAATCTTAGAGGTGAAACCAAGTGTTATGTATTATAGAGCTGCAAATGTGCATATTTTTTGCTCTTCCATTGCAAAGAACAAAAGTAAAAGTGCTAATTAGTTCTCTGAGACATAACATTTGTTCATTGTTCATTCAGTATATATTTAATAGACTAGAGCACTTCTTAAAAAACAGATAAAAATGATTAAACCTGAATAAAAAGAGTTTTTTTTTTTTTCATTTTCTAATATGGATGGAAGCGGATTTAGGCTGTGCTCGGTACTTATGCCACTGGTGGCCTTGAATGCAGGCTGCTAGCATAATCCATCTGTTCAGTGAATCGTTCGGCACCATCCCCGAAAGCTGAGGAACATTACTGAAATGTATTTTTCATCGACAGCACATAGAAAGAGGAACGAGAGCCTGGCACCCCTGTGCAGTACATGCATGCTGACTCTCTCTCTCTCTCTCCGCACCACTTGTGGCAGTAATGGTTATGTTCCTGCAGAAGGTCTAGCACAACTGGGTAATGACAGCTCTGCTACATTATTTTCAAATGTAGCACAGCGGGTGTCATGAGGAGGTTGTAAAGGAAAGGGAGGGGGGAATGATGAGCCATGGGATGGGAGGATCAATATCCTTAATACGTTTTCTGTTTCAGAAACTCACCTATAATCTGCAAGTGCATTGACTGCTCCCGGGCTCCCTGGGCTGTACTGAATTTCACCCAGTCTTTTTTTTTTTTACATTTAGATGTCTGAACGATCAGTTTAAATCTTTTTCATTTCTTTCTTTCTGCAGTGCTAGCATAAGTGAGCCATTGTAGCATTAAATTGGATCCATCATTACAATTTACACTACTACACATGAATCAATATAGCGCATTTTAACATTACTAAATTATTATTTGTTTTAAAAAAATGACTTTTTTTTTTTGCTACAAATAAAAAACTGTGTTTCAGCATGCAGCCTAGGCAGCTTAGATCACATGGTCCCTGGCTGCCAATCAGTACTAAAGATAGCCATAGCTCTTGAATAAACAGTGAGATAAAGTGAACAAATAGGGTTTGCATTGATAGTCTTTGTGATTATGACGATGGCCACTTTCACACTGAAGACCGCCCCACACTCGCGGTAAAGCGCCACTTATTTTAGTGGCGCTGTGCGGGTGGGAGCAGGCACTTTTAACCCCAAAAAAGGGGTTAACAAGGGGTTAAAAGCACCCAAAAAGCGAAGCTGCCAAAGCGATTTGCATGTGCTTTTGCATCACTGCCTATTGATTTCAATGGGCTGGGCAGTGCGGGAGCGGTGTATACACCGCTCCCGCACCGCCCCAAAGATGCTGCTTGCAGGACTTTTTTTTCCATCCTGTAAGCGCACCCTCCCAGTGTGAAAGCACTAGGGTTTTCACACTGGGGAGGCATGGGAGGCGCTTTACAGGCGCTATTTTTAGCACTAAAACACCTGTAAAGCGCCTCAGTGTGAAAGTGGCCTTAGAAATCAGTGTGAGATGCTTCTGAGATCATTCAAAATGTCCTTGACATGTGTATTTCACCTGATTCAGGTGAGGTTTAAGCCACGAATAAATGATTTAAATCTTGCATGTAAAATCCGTCAGGCTGGTTGTACCCAAGTAAATCGATCAATCAATTTGAGTACATTCAGCCTGCCCATACATTTTGACATTTTGTCTGGTTTTAATATATCAACTTCGGGGGCACAATGTTTACTTGCTGCCTAATATATCCCACAGTGGCATTGTTTTTATAATATATATATATATATATATATATATATATATATATATATATATATATATCTCCAGTATAGTTAAGAGTGCGCACCTCTAATACCAATTTTATAGGTCTGCACCTTTGTTTGCAAAGTTCAATCATTAGAGATGGTTGGCAAGTAGATATTCTAAATTCTCCATCGTTGTTCCCCCTTCCTGTTCTGTGCTCCTCACGTAATTTCTCCTCGCTGAACCCCAGCTCTCATATTTGTTTGGGCTGTGTTATTGTGACTGCTAGACTCTCAACCTGTCATCTACTGTCAAACCTTGCATGAGTAAGGCCAGGTTCACATATATGAGAATTGGATGTGGGTTTTCCAGCATCCAATTTGCATGACATGAGAGTGTGACCGGCTCTCAATGGAGCCAGTTCACAAAGGTCCGGGGTGACCGTGGTCTGCATTCCAAAAGGGTCCTGTGTGCGTTTTGGTCCAGTTCAGGTGCGAATTCAGGCAAACATTCGGACCTGATTCAAACCTAGACCGGTGAAGAGGAACGCACACAACTCCATGCTGGGAACCGTGGCCGCACATATGTGAACCCAGCCTGAGGCTTGGTGTCAGAGAAGACTCCAACATACTGCCATATTCACTACTGACAGTCTTCCCCACTTACCCTTCTGATAAAAAAAAAACATGTTATGACTTTTATTCACGTAATCTATGGTGAAAACATTTATAACTCAAATCTTTTATAACTTGCTATGTTCACTTGAAATTGGTAGACTGGGACAATAATGATTGGCAAAGCCTGGATACAAATTGATTCCATAATGGACGTCCTACAATGTTATAATCCTGAATCCATGATGGTCATCATCACTTATTTGCCCTAGAAGGTTTCAGAGTATAAAGATGTTTTCAGCATAGAGGTGGCACAAAAGCCAGCAAAAGACCGATGGAGCATACACACGGTCGCATTTTCCGATGAAAAAAATCTCATTGGTCTTTTGTGGGCTGAAATTCCGACCGTGTGTATGTGGCATCACAAGTGAAGTGATTGTTTGATGACAACAGAAGCAGCTGTATGAAAACTACCACTTTCTATACCTCTTGTTCATAGTCAAGCATATTTTAAAGCGTATGTATAAACAAATCTTTTTTTTTTAGTTTTGGATAGATTGAAGATGTACTACGCTCCTTGCCAGGTTTTCAAAGTAGTTTGTGCCCTGACCAGGTAAATTCTGGCCACTTTATTTGCCTTGGTGACAATTTCCATTGACATAAAAGCGACAGTACATCCAAAATGTTACAGTTGACACCAGAACAGGGGCATTCGTCTTGGCCCCTTTCACATGTGCGGACCCTATGTCTGTATTTCATCCATCCGTTTTCAGATGAAATACGGACTTACATGCATCCCTATGGGATATCATCCGGCCAATCCTATTCTTCTATCCATATGCAGAGCGGATCGGATGAACACGGACAGACGGTCTGTGTTCATCCGATCCCCCATAGGGGAGAGTGGAGATCTGACAGGGTGGTCCCTGCACAGGGTCGGATCAACACGGATCCGCACGTGGGAAAGAGGCCTTACTGTGTAGAGTTTTCCTCTCACTTCATAATATGTTCCTGGACAGAAAGTGAAGGGAAATCTCCTAAATAAAATAAAAACAGGAAACAAATAAACTGCCAGGGGTTTTAACTCTTGTCTACCCTATCCAAAGCTGAAAAAAAAATTTGGCTGTACATAAACTTGAACTAGTTGACATGTTACAGTTTGTCCTAGTTCTAAAAATCCCTTAAATAATGGCACTTTATGGTGCCTGCAAGTACCTGGGTTTACTTACCCGATTCTCTGCTGCCCCTTGCAAATGTCATTCCACTCCAGCAATGGACTGTCCCTCAGTATCCTCAGATCCAGTGCAGGGCTATGGTCCTTACATCAGTCTTGATGCATCTGACTGCCAGAGTGCAGGCAAGAAGACGCTGCTGGGGCCAGTCTAGCAGCACAAAGGAGCTTGTGGGAGCAGAGGCTCAGGTAAGTAAAACATCTTTACCCAGTCCCCTAGACATGAGATGACTAGTGGACCCTTCTAGTGCAGGCGCAGGCCCATTTCAAGAGAGGACTTCAAGTTTTCTTGGAGTTCAACCCTAACCACATGCCAACCGCCCCCCCCCCCGCACATTCACTGCGGCAGGGCAGCTGCTCTGGGCAGAATCACGTACCTGTATGTGATTCTGCACTTCCGGGTCTGGGGCATACAGTGCGCCGCCGGCGACCTGCTTCTGCTGTGATTGGACACAGCGGGAACCAATAAGCGGGTCCTGCAGACGTGATGTCCATTGGAATCCGCTGATCGTTCGGGAGACAGGCGGAAGGGCACATCGCCATTCTGTGACAAGCAGGAACACAGATCTCTGCCTTCCCAGTAGTGAAAACACTTTCCACACAGTAAATAAGCACTACCTAGGAACACATTTAGTCCTTTGATCACCCCCCTTCCCTGCCATTGTCATTAGCACAGTGACAGTACATATTTGATAGCACTGATCACTCTATTAGTGTCACCAGTCCCCAAAAAGTGTCAGTTAGGTGTCTGATTTGTCCGCCGCAATGTTGCAGCCCTGCTATAAGTTGCTGATCACCGCCATTACTGGTAAAACAAAAAAAAAAAATTCCCCAAAAAATCCCAAAGTTTGTAGACGCTATAACTTTTGCACAAACCAATCAATATATGCTTATTGGGAATTTTTTTTTTACCAAAAGTATGTAGCAGAATACACATTGGCCTAGATGGATGAAGAAATTTGATTTTTTACATTTTTTTATTGGATTTGTTTTATAGCAGAAAGCAAAAAATAAATATATTTTTCTTTTCAAAATTGTCTGTCTTTTTGTTTATAGCGCAAAAAAACCCAGAAAAAAAAAGCAGAGGTGATCAATTATCACCAAAAGTAAGTTCTATTTGTGGGAAAAAAAAAGGACATACCTGTACATTTTATTTAGGTATAGCATCGCACGACCGCGCAATTGTCAGTTAAAGTAACGCAGTGCCGTATCGCAAAAAATGGTCTGGTCATGAAGGGGGGTAAATCTTCCGGAGCTGAAGTGTTTAAAGTGCTATTAAACCCAAAACCAAAAATATTGCACCTACACTTACAAATTGAAGCAAAACTCCAGCTAACACTTTATGAGTAGTTACAGCAACAGTTTGCTGCTTTTGGGATAAAGATTTTACATAAATAAAAGCTGATCATTGTAAACACCCCTGTCAGTGTTAGAGGGTCTTTCTCAAACCTGTAACTGCTACATCTGCAGGAAATCTTGTTCTTTTGAAAAACAACAGACCTACTGGCCGGATTACCAGGTGAAAATAAAAGAAAGAAAGCCTAAAAAAGTGATGCGGCCATCACATCTAAGAATTAGTACGCTGCAATATAATACAGTATTTGCTTTTGGTTTAATACCACTTTAAGCTTCAAATCAATCTCTCAGTCCGTATGGGGCTTCTCTAACCCTAGGACCAAGCTGTATACAGTCTATATCTTGATGTATATATGTATATATGTTGCCAGCAAACCAAGAATTAAATAATGTCTAAATGTTTATTCTGTGATCACAACACAGGTAAAGTGCAACATTTTGGGGCCACGCATGGCATGCATATTTGACGTAGGGTTCCCCAATATATTGCACTTTATTACTGTGATATGATCACCAAATAAACGTTAGAACATTATTTCAATAATCCTTGGTGTGCTGGCAACATATACTTTGGCTTATGCCAGCGGTTTTCAGCTGACAGTTGCTGCAGCACCCGTTTATGCTTTTTCCTGGAACATGTGCGATGGGAATATTGTATATGATAATTGTGTCACAATCTTAGAGTACAGCTCCAATAAAAAAAATGTGCAAAGAAAATCAAGCTACAGTTCACCTTATTCATAAAGTATTTTACAATTGTGTAAACAAAAAGCAAAACTGTCATTTGACTTCTTCTTTGAAAACAATTAGTCATTTACTAATGAGCAACCAGCTTTTTTAAAAGGTTTGATGCCTAGTATTATATAACCGTAGCATTCAAGCAGGTATCATTAATGTGTGTACCTGATAGCAGTAATTTACTTCTATATAATCACTGCCATTGTCCTTTTGGTTTTTACAAACAATATGAACATTAAAAACAATATGAACATGAAAAAATATGTAATAAAATTAAAATGTTTTTCATGAAATGACATGCAGGTTTATTATCTAATGATTCTCAAAACCAATTGAATACAACTTAATAGATATTACCCTCACATTATACTCAGCATCTGTAATGCTGATGGTCAGAGACTATTAGCATACTACAGATGACTTTCAGAGACTGTAGACATGCTTCAGAAGACAAGACAGCAAGTCCTGCTGCAGGAAACAATAAAGAAACTGTGGACATGCTTTAGAAGATGGTCAGAGACTTTGAACATGATTCAGGAGACAGTCAAAGACTGTGGACATGCTGTAGTACAGGCTTTTTCAAACAGGGCGTCGGGTTACTTTAAGGGTGCACTGCCAAAATCCTTAAAAATTGCCCCATGGCTGTATACAGGCCAGCAGGTGGATCAAGTCTTCCTTTTAGTTACACAAAGCCACAGGTTTTCATTATGCACCATTCCAACCTTCCAGCCACTGGAATCCTAACAATCAATGATGTCATAAGGAGGACTTCGGGCACAGCATCCTTGTTTGGCCCTCCCCTGTCCCTCTGTGTCAGCACTGGGCTTACATTAGCTGAGCGAGGGAGAGAAGCTGTGGGAGAAGAGGAACACTGGAATATCAGTCAGTACCAGTGTGCAAAGGTGTATTTGCTTTGGAAGAATAAATGACCTCTAACATTGGGGGTCCTACAATGGTGCTGCGCTATGTAAAACTTTTAGTTTAGTTTTTTACATTTTAGAATGGGGTGCCTTGAGTTGTCCATAAATTTGAAGGGTGCTTTGACTGAAAAAAGTTTGAGAAATGTTGATGCCGTAAATGGTTATACGATAATCAGATACATTAGACAGGGTGCGTGCAAGAGACATTTTAAGACTATGGACATGCTACAAGATAGGTCTGATCTGCTAACATACTACAGGAGGTGATGAGAGGCTGTGGGTATGACAAAGACTGTCAAAGTCTGCAGACATGCTGCAGGAGACTGTGCTAGAAACTGTGAATATACTGTAGGACACGTGTCAATCATAAGTCCCGCGGGCTGAATTCGTCCCGCCAGGCCATTTCATGTAGCCATCGCACACCCAGGGCTTTTTTTTCAGCTAGAACATTGTGGAACTTCATTCTGCTACTTCTGGCTTTCGCCCTCCACTTCCCGCTCACCGTTATTACTTGTAAACATAAAGCCTTCTGTGTTTACAAGGACAGTTTTACTCTCAGCAGCTTTCATAGATCCCTGCCTGCCCTTCACTCACGGACAAGGGAGATACAGGTGCAGTGTGGGATGGGGCACCACGTGGTAAGCTGCACTGTAATCCCCATTTCATCTGTGTTCTGGTACATACATGCTAATCATCGATCTCTCTGCAAGTGAAAGAGGGAGGCTGAGCCACCTACACTACCAGGAGCTACTAGACCCGTGCCAGGTAGGTGAGATGTGAGGAAGCTTTTTTTGGGGGGGGGGGGGAGTGAATGGTGCAGAGGTCAGAGCCAAGGAGGGGTGGAAGTGAGATGCGGATAGTCTTTGAGAGAGAGCTGAACTATGCAGACCGTGGATAGCGCACTCTTAAACCCTGCAGTGTGTACACAGCGCACCCCTGAACACTGCACTCTGTACATAGAGCATTCCTAAACTCCGCACATAACGCACTCCCGGTATTTATTGCTCTTTTATAATTCTTCCACTGTACAATTTTGGCCCACCCAGTACATGCACTTACATCTGTGATCCCTACAATTTTGATGTTTCCCACAAAAAAGTTCAATAAAAAAAAAGAAAGTGAAAAGAAAACTTATAGGACAGAAAAAATAAGAAAATTACAACAAAAACAACAAATTGTAAATGGCAGTTCAATGCTGAACAAACTTGTACTTTAGTATGCTGCAGACGTTTTGGCAATCGGGTACTGTAATATGGTGCAATTTTTCTGGCAGTGGTGTTACTGTAGAATAGTGCAGCAGTTTTGGCAGGGGGGTATTGCAGTACAATGGAGTGTTTCTCTCTCTAGTAGTGCAGGTACTGTTGCATGTTAAAAGATGTTCTGCCCCACTTTCATGTATTTGTATATTGAACTGCATGAAGTTATCATAATACTGTAGTATGTTGGCATCTAGTGGCAGTTTTTGGCCACTACAACTGGTGTACTATTGTGATTTTGGTATCTTCCTCTATCTACCCCTCCTTTTTAGTGCTAGTTAGTTTAGTCCTAGCTAGACCCTCTCCACTTATTCCATGTTCTCTCAGTCGGTGTTCATTTTTCACAGAGACTGGGCTTAGGAAAGTAATTGTCTTCTTATACTTCAAAAGATGGGGGAAGCATCCTCTATACTGTAATTGTCTGAAGTAAAATTGCGGTGAATTCAACTTCTGTGTCCTATTGAAGAGTTAACCCCCCTTGCGGTATTCCCGAGTCTGGCTCGGGGTGGATTTTAAATACCAAAAGCGGTATCCCCGAGCCAGACTCGGGATCGCATCGCAGGATCCAGGAAGAGTTTACTTACCTTGTCCCCTGGTTCATGCGATGCCTCTCCGCTATGATAGGCGAGCTGCTGTGTCTCGCTCGATTCACAGTGTCGAGCTCCGTTCCCTGCGAGCGTTGCGACGCACGGGGATGGAGTTCGGCGGCAAATTCAAAAAGTGAAACACACAGTACAGATACAGTATACTGTAATCTTAGAGATTACAGTACTGTATCAAATAATTACACACCCCCTTTGTCCCTAGTGGTCTGTCCAGTGTCCTGCATGCAGTTTTATATTGTAAATACTGTTCTTTCTGCCTGGAAACTGGAGATTGTCCATAGCAACCAAAACTGTCCCTTTACATCAAGAGTGGCTTTAGACCAGCTAGAAAACAGCGATAATAAATTAGAATCACTCGCAGAATTGAGCGATAGTGATTTGTGGGGAAATCTGTCACCAAACACTAAAAGTAACGAAAGCGACAATTCTTCAACTGAGCAAATTTCAGTGTTTTTGATTTGATTACATTATTGAATAATTTTTATTATTATTATATTATTATTTGTTATTATTATTTATAGTTATCTATTATATTATAATTTTTTATTTCGTTTTTCAAACTTTATCATACCCGGGATGTCAACTAGACTCTTGTTTGGACATATTTAAGTTAATTATTCCTAAGAATTACAGGCCTACAATATAAAATGCCAAATTTATGTGCAAAATAATGGTACCGCTTTCAGCACCTAAAATCTGAAATAATCATACCGCCAGGGAGGTTAAGCTGCTTGTGGATGGTGCCAAGTTGGTAGGTGACCATAATGTTTGGACAATAAGTTGTTTTTCCTAGAGTGTGGTCACCCATTATCCCGTTTACTATATTAATTACCTGAATGTGTATCTATTAGTAGTGTGGGAAGTAGTGGCCCAGCCCAGAGCACAATTACATTGACTTTGCCTACAGTAGTATAGAGTTGCAGTGATTTTTAGCCTTCCTATTTAATACACTACAACTTACCTATCTACATTTTTACTGTGCATGCTATAAATATATAAATGCCTTTTTAAATAAATTGGCCAAATCACTTTTTTCATTTCCTTATCACCCTATAAATTGTATTCTCAGATTATTACTAATATTAATATTATTATTCAGGATTTATATAGCACCAACAGTTTTGCACAGCAATACACAATATAAAGGGAGACAGTACAGTTACAATAGAGTGAAATATAAGAGGGTTAAGAGGGCCCTGCTTATAAGAGCTTACAAGGTATTAACTGTGGGGAGGTTGACACAACTTATTTTGCAAACACAACCCCTTCACGCTCACTTTTACCAGACAGCTTTAACTGCATGGAAATGTGTCGGAAAAGAAAAATTAAGGCATATAAAATAAATATATTTGTTATATGTGTTAACTGCATATAGCAATCAGAAGACAGTATTTTTCATTATGGCAGTTTTAAAATGGTGCCGGGACAAACAACTGTTATCCCAATGCCTTCTATAACTGCACCTGAGACTTACGTAGTTAAGATACATTTCAGATAATTACACTAGCTGAATTGAAAAATCCTTTCATGACTTTGATGGTGTACTGTACATAATTGAATTTAAGAGTGTTTTTCTTTTTTTTTTTATAAATTTGTCTGGAGTTGTTGTTTAGCCACAGGGAAGAAATCCATGCTATTTTTTGCAGTTTGAGCAATAATGAGCTTATCTGACCATTTTCTAATAAAAAAAGCTATATCAGTTTGCCTTTCTAGTTATAGCAAATGTGTTTTTTTTTTCTTGTTTTTTTCTTTTAAGATAAAGCCATGCAACAATGAAACCTATTAGTAAAATCACTATACCTTCCAGAATGATGGACCCATTGAACAGAATACTGAACCAGCTATTAAATATAGTAAACTAATTTTTCAAGTCCTTGCCACTACAGCCAAAAACTATATAGCTAAAAGCTGGAATAAAACCTCCGCCATCAATCGCTCAGGTTGAAAGCAGATATAGCATACTATTCAGCTGCATCTATTAACAGCTCTGTGTAACGGTAAGCACAATTCTCTGTATGCAGGGTAGGAACTACTAAAGATAGAAAAAAAACAAGTGGTAATGAATGTTCCTTACAATATTTCACTGTCTCACGTGTAAAAATGCCCTAATGTATCCCCTGGGAAGCAGATTTTTTACTGGCATTGCATGAATTTATCATTGTGCCGTCTTTTGTGAATATTATTATTATTATTTTTTTTTTTGCCTTGCTTCATTCTAAGCTGCTGCAATAATACATCATTTCTTGCTTTTGTTTTGTACTTGTTCGAAAAAAATATAACCGCTTTGGTTGCAGAGTTTTATAAATTAATTATTGGTTTGCTTCGCGTTTCTAGAACGGTAAAATTGCTGTGACAATAGAGGTAAAAGGCATATTCTGCGTACATTCACTCATTGCAGGATAGATGCTTATTTTAGATGGAGTGTGTTATAATTATTTCAGCATTTAAGTTTTATTTTTCAATTTCCATGAGGCTTTTCAGGCTGCTCCCTCCTCTCAGCCGTTTTTCAAATACTAATGTGTTCTTAAAGCACGGCATAGAGGAAAGAGTGCAGCGTGACCCAATCGCTTGCATTGCCACTTACAGCTATTATTCTTTCATACACTGTAAAACTGAAGCATTATTTAGCCATAACTAGGTTTAGATTTCAATTATTTACATTGGTAAGCCACTTTTATTTTGCAGCCTTTCATGAACCAGTATTTTTGTGGGCACCTAGTTCTTTATCCTTGGAATAATTTAGGGTACAGTTGTTGATTTTCTTAAATTTTTGGAAAAATAGGATATTCAGGAATCCACTGATAACATCTTGCTCTTCTAGACCCAGCTCTTTATTACCTGTTTACCAATTTATTTTGCCCCTATGTGCTCACTGTATCAATTAAGGCTCATTCACACAGGGGAATGGTAAAACCCTGTGGTTGCGGCTAGTAAGCCAAATTAAACTGTGAAATCTACAGTCTAGAAGACAATCCAAGAGTCGTCAGGATCACTAGTCGCCAGTCACATTCCCTTTTACTTCTATCTTTTCAGCAGTGTAAATTAATTTTATTTAAAACTTCTACTATAGCCCAGCTGCTCTAAAACTGACCCTGTTGCCTAAAGCTGGCCATAGATGATTCTTTTTTTTCTTTTGATCAGCCAGCTGGCTGATAAACAAAAAATAAAGTTATTTCCCCAGCCACATTTTCGAGGAATATATGCTATTGTATTCTGACAGCAGGACTCCTCCTCCTCCAATTGGCTGCATGCATCGATCAAACGCAAATTTTCCAACAGTCCTATTTGAGAGCAGTTGACCACTAGGTTGACTCCTCTCAAATGGGAACGGTCATTGATGGATCTAAATTCATCCGGTTCATGTTTGGCCAGCTTAATGCAATCTTCTTGAGGCTGGAAAATTCAATAAAACTCTAGGAGGCAGCTAAGGTCTGTAGCTCTGCAAAATAGAGCCAGAGTTAAATGAAGATAATATAAGGAATATAGTGTTATTGGGTGCAGGAGTACTAACAATTATGTAATCATATAAAATATCCTAATGGTTATTATTTTGGCTACAAAATCTATTTTTTACTACAGACCTATAAACCACATTTTTCATCACTTGCTTGCTTTAGAAGTGGGAGGGCTTAGAAATGTATACTTGTATCCCTGTATTTATTGTATCACTGTATAAATGTATCCCTGCAACCTTAGATTTGATATAACTCAACAATATCCCTGTGCTACCTTAAAAAATACAAAAACAAATATTTTTTTTACATAAATCAAAAAATATCCAAGCAAAAAGTATCTATACAGAGCAGCAAACACAATTGTGAACCACCTACAACACAATTAAACAAAATATACATACAGTTGTGCAGCGCTCCGGTAATGCATAGGAATAAATAAAAATGTTCTATTATGCGCAATCCAATAACTACTTATGTGCAAAATAAATAAATAATCATGCAACAATGTTATCTAGAAAATGTAACACACATCCTCATAAACGAAGTGCATTCACATGCTGCAGTCTTTAACAAGGAAAGTTCCAATATAATTGTGCCCATGATTATTAACCACTTCAATACAGGGCTCTTAAATTTTTATCATTTTGTTCCCACAAATAGAGCTTTATTTTGGTGGTATTTGATCACCTCTGCATTTTTTATTATTTGCTAAACAAATAAAAAAAGACTGAAAATTTTGAAAAAAATAAAAGTTTTGCTTTTGTTTCTGTTATAACATTTTGTAAATAAGTAAGTTTTCTCTTTCACTGATGGGCACTGATAAAGCGCCACTGACAGGCACTGATAAGGCGGCTCCGATGAGGTGGCATCAATGAGCGTGCACTGACGGGCACTGACGATGGGCACTGATATGCGGCACTGGTAGGCGGCACTGATGGGTGGCACTTATATGCAGCACTGATGGGCATTGATAGGCGACACTGATGGGCACTGAAAGGCTGCAAAGATGGGTTCTTATGGGTGGCACTGATAGGAGGCACTGCTGGGCACTGATGGGCACTGATAGGCGGCATTGCTGGGCACTAGGGATGAGCCGAACACCCCCCTGTTCGGTTCGCACCAGAACATGCGAACAGGAAAAAAGTTCGTTCGAACATGCGAACACCGTTAAAGTCTATGGGACACGAACATGAATAATCAAAAGTGCTAATTTTCAAGGCTTATATGCAAGTTATTGTCATAAAAAGTGTTTGGGGACCTGGGTCCTGCCCCAGGGGACATGGATCAATGCAAAAAAAAGTTTTAAAAACGGCCGTTTTTTCAGGAGCAGTGATTTTAATAATGCTTAAAGTCAAACAATAAAAGTGTAATATCCCTTTAAATTTCGTACCTGGGGGGTGTCTATAGTGTGCCTGTAAAGGGGCGCATGTTTCCTGTGTTTAGAACAGTCTGACAGCAAAATGACATTTTGAAGGAAAAAACTCATTTAAAACTACCCGCGGCTATTGCATTGCCGACAATACACATAGAAGTTCATTGATAAAAACGGCATGGGAATTCCCCAAAGGGGAACCCCGAACCAAAATTAAAAAAAAAAAATGACGTGGGGGTCCCCCTAAATTCCATACCAGGCCCTTCAGGTCTGGGATGGATATTAAGGGGAACCCCGGCCAAAATTAAAAAAAAAAAATGACGTGGGGTTCCCCCTAAATTCCATACCAGACCCTTCAGGTCTGGTATGGATTTTAAGGGGAACCCCGCGCCAAAAAAAAAAAAAAAAAACGGCGTGGGGTCCCCCCAAAAATCCATACCAGACCCTTATCCGAGCACGCAACCTGGCAGGCCGCAGGAAAAGAGGGGGGGACAAGAGTGCGGCCCCCCCTCCCTCCTGAACCGTACCAGGCCACATGCCCTCAACATTGGGAGGGTGCTTTGGGGTAGCCCCCCAAAACACCTTGTCCCCATGTTGATGAGGACAAGGGCCTCATCCTCACAACCCTGGCCGGTGGTTGTGAGGGTTTGCGGGCGGGGGGCTTATCGGAATCTGGAAGCCCCCTTTAACAAGGTGACCCCCAGATCCCGGCCCCCCCCCCTGTGTGAAATGGTAAGGGGGTACATAAGTACCCCTACCATTTCACGAAAAAAGTGTCAAAAATGTTAAAAATGACAAGAGACAGTTTTTGACAATTCCTTTATTTAAATGCTTCTTCTTTCTTCTATCTTGCTTCATCTTCTGGTTCTTCTGGCTCTTCTGGTTCTTCTGGTTCTTCCTCCGGCGTTCTCGTCCAGCATCTCCTCCGCGGCGTCTTCTGTCTTCTTCTCCTCGGGCCGCTCCGCACCCATGGCATGGGGGGGAGGCTCCCGCTCTTCTCTTCTTCTCTTCTTCTTTTCTTCTTTTCTTCTTTTCTTCTCTTCTTCTCTTCTTCTTCATTTTCTTCTCCGGGCCGCTCCGCAATCCATGCTGGCATGGAGGGAGGCTCCCGCTGTGTGACGGCGCTCCTCGTCTGACAGTTCTTAAATAACGGAGGGGGGCGGGGCCACCCGGTGACCCCGCCCCCCTCTGACGCACGGTGACTTGACGGGACTTCCCTGTGACGTCATGGGGAATGCCACAGGGAAGTCCCGTCAAGTCACCGTGCGTCAGAGGGGGGCGGGGTCACCGGGTGGCCCCGCCCCCCTCCGTTATTTAAGAACTGTCAGACGAGGAGCGCCGTCACACAGCGGGAGCCTCCCTCCATGTCAGCATGGATTGCGGAGCGGCCCGGAGAAGAAAATGAAGAAGAAGAGAAGAAGAGAAGAAAAGAAGAAAAGAAGAAAAGAAGAAGAGAAGAAGAGAAGAGCGGGAGCCTCCCCCCCATGCCATGGGTGCGGAGCGGCCCGAGGAGAAGAAGACAGAAGACGCCGCGGAGGAGATGCTGGACGAGAACGCCGGAGGAAGAACCAGAAGAACCAGAAGAGCCAGAAGAACCAGAAGATGAAGCAAGATAGAAGAAAGAAGAAGCATTTAAATAAAGGAATTGTCAAAAACTGTCTCTTGTCATTTTTAACATTTTTGACACTTTTTTCGTGAAATGGTAGGGGTACTTATGTACCCCCTTACCATTTCACACAGGGGGGGGGCCGGGATCTGGGGGTCACCTTGTTAAAGGGGGCTTCCAGATTCCGATAAGCCCCCCGCCCGCAAACCCTCACAACCACCGGCCAGGGTTGTGAGGATGAGGCCCTTGTCCTCATCAACATGGGGACAAGGTGTTTTGGGGGGCTACCCCAAAGCACCCTCCCAATGTTGAGGGCATGTGGCCTGGTACGGTTCAGGAGGGAGGGGGGGCCGCACTCTTGTCCCCCCCTCTTTTCCTGCGGCCTGCCAGGTTGCGTGCTCGGATAAGGGTCTGGTATGGATTTTTGGGGGGACCCCACGCCGTTTTTTTTTTTTTTTTTGGCGCGGGGTTCCCCTTAAAATCCATACCAGACCTGAAGGGTCTGGTATGGAATTTAGGGGGAACCCCACGTCATTTTTTTTTTTTAATTTTGGCCGGGGTTCCCCTTAATATCCATCCCAGACCTGAAGGGCCTGGTATGGAATTTAGGGGGACCCCCACGTCATTTTTTTTTTTTAATTTTGGTTCGGGGTTCCCCTTTGGGGAATTCCCATGCCGTTTTTATCAATGAACTTCTATGTGTATTGTCGGCAATGCAATAGCCGCGGGTAGTTTTAAATGAGTTTTTTCCTTCAAAATGTCATTTTGCTGTCAGACTGTTCTAAACACAGGAAACATGCGCCCCTTTACAGGCACACTATAGACACCCCCCAGGTACGAAATTTAAAGGGATATTACACTTTTATTGATTGACTTTAAGTATTATTAAAATCACTGCTCCTGAAAAAACGGCCGTTTTTAAAACTTTTTTTTGCATTGATCCATGTCCCCTGGGGCAGGACCCAGGTCCCCAAACACTTTTTATGACAATAACTTGCATATTAGCCTTTAAAATTAGCACTTTTGATTTCTCCCATAGACTTTTAAAGGGTGTTCCGCGGCATTCGAATTTGCCGCGAACACCCCAAATTGTTCGCTGTTCGGTGAACTTGCGAACAGCCAATGTTCGAGTCGAACATGAGTTCGACTCGAACTCGAAGCTCATCCCTACTGGGCACTGATGGGCACTGATAGGCGGCACTGCTGGGCACTGATAGGCGGCACTGATGGGCATTGATACGTGGCACTGATGGGCACAGATGCTCATCACTGGTGGCACTGGCAGTGGTAGGCATTGTGAGTGGGCACTGATTGGCAGATAAGAAATAAAGAATGTAGTGCTGAAAAATATACACAAATGGTGAACACCTACAACGTGTGTAGGAAAAAATGAGTGGTGTGTGCAAACGTCCATCTGCAAACAAAACAATATATGTGGTGAACCTCAAATGGGAATATAATCAAATAAGTAGTGTCCAGAGGTGAAAACGAAAAAGTCCAATGAACTATTGTTAGTGCAGTAAATCAGGGACACCACTCTATCCGTGGAAGGGACATTCATTGGGAGGATCATCAAACACTGAATGAGATGTGGGTGCTCTTACTAGATAAGGTGGACTCTAATGCCGGCACCATAGAGTCAAACAGGCAATTTTATTAACTACAGACTCTTATCTTGCTATGGTGTTGGGATTTGTTGCAATCTTGTGTCAGACACCCTCAAATACTCTGAAAAGTTAATTTGCTCTATCTCTTTTTGAAAAGATTCTTCAGTTTGGAAAGAAAATATTTCTTAGTTTGGGGAAGGGATAGGCAACCTTTTGAGCACAGTGTGCCAGAAAAGTGAGCGTACCGATTTTATAACAAATAAATGTCAACTTCACACTCCCAATCTACTTTAGTAGTGAGAAATTAACATCCTGCACTCTCACGCCTCAGATTAGCCCCAGTTCCTGCAACGCCACACTTCAGATCAGCCCCAATTCATGCACCTTCACACCTCAGATCACTGTCCCCCTGCACATCTGCCCCACCACTGTAACACCCTACACATCTGGCCCACCACTGTAACACCTTGCACATCTGCCCCACCACTGTAATCCCCTGTACATCTGCCCCACCACTGTAACCCCCTGCACATCTGCCCCACCACTGTACCACCCTGCTCTTCTGTCCCACCACTGTACCACCCTGCTCTTCTGTCCCACCACTGTAACCCCCTGCTCATTTACCCCACCAATGTTCCCCCTTTCTCATCTGCCCCACCACTGTACCTCCCTGCACATCTGCCTCACCACCGTACCCCCATGCTCTTCTGTCTCACCGCTGAACCATCTTCTCATCTGTCCTAACACTGAACTTATCTGCTCATCTGCCCCACCACTGTAACCCCCTTTCTCATCTGCCCCACCACTGTACCTCCTGCACATCTGTCCCACCACTGTAATCCCTGCTCTACTGCCCCACCACTGTAACCCCCTGCTCATGTGTTCCACTGATGTACCTCCTTTCTCATCTCCACCCCTCTGCACATCTGTGCCACTGCAGCTAAGAAAAAGTGCGGTGCTCTGCTCCACAGGAAAAGTTGGGTGTGATTTTCATTGCGCTGAATACTGGCTTTGGCTTGAAGGGACAGAGAGTGCAGGGGTTCAGTAGTAAGTGACACAAAGGTTCAAGAATAATTTCAGCAAAGCTCAACAGTAATTCCACACACTCCTCTTTCTGAGATTGGTAGTGGCAACCAAGTGAGTCATCTTATTTCAGATGGTGGGCAGGGCTAGCCTCTACTGTGAATGGCTTTAGCAGTGGCCAATGACAGTCCTCCTCCTCCTGGAAACAGGGACTGCCCCCCTAGCAGAACTGAACCCAATCTCTTCCCCATCACAAAAGCTGACAATCGCAGCTACAGCAAAGTTAGAGAACCAAACAATGTTTCCCATCTTTTACAATGTGTGGGGGCACAGTGCCTTCCCCTCAGTGCAGGGGGAACTGAAATTGGAATGCATTAGTGTCTCACTGACACTTCCCTGTGCTGCTCTGCTGATGGGGAGGGAGTCGAATGCCGGCAAAAGAAGCTTTGTGTGCCGCTTCGGGCACCAGTGCCGGGTGTTGCCTACCCCTGGTCTGGGGTGTTTCCTTTCAAGTAGCTTTTAGGGAGTTTTGACAAGACTTTTGCAGTATAACTTTCAAATCCTTTTCTGTATGTTACATTTAGTTTTTTTTTGTTTTTATTGTAGTATGCGCTGTTAACATTTTGGGGCTTCAAGAGGAGTTTTTTAAAAATAATTTCCTGTGATCAGACTCCATGTTGAGTCTTTATAAGCTTTCTAATGGTAACATTTCTGGCAGCCATATACTATGGCCAGATATTACTTTTCAATCTGTGCATATCTCTGATGAATTGGCAACTGATTGACTGTTTTGCAATAGAGTTTGCTCTGAGTCCTTTCTTACTGGCATTACATTGAACTCTCACTTTTTTCATTGGCATCATAGTATCTGAGAGCTGTGTGGGCAGTTACTGCTTTTCTTATTTGTTTGAGGAATTATGATGGCTGGTTTCCACAAAAATATATACAATTCTGCACTCAGTGGTTTACGATATCATCAGGGAAGCCGGTCACATAATATTTTGATATATGATAATAAACAAATGCTATTTCTCAAATATGCTGCGCTACCATTTTAAGTATAATATGTGATAAAAGTGAACCATTCGACTTAACACATAATAGTAAAACCAAAGAAGTCCAAAGAGCTTCCTTAGAGTAAAAAATGATTGGAAAAATTCCACTCCCAAATCCTTAATTAGACTCCTCTGTATGAACGCTAGCCACCACAAGGACGTTTACACCAAATATTAAGACCTCAAAACCATAAGAGGTTAAATCTCTAAAAGGTAATCTCTCCAGTGTGGGAGCAAGACACTGCCAGTCAATCATCACATAAAATATAAAAAAGAGCATTCCACATATTGCAAGTAAACGATTTTACATTTTTTAATAAATCCAATACTAAAAACTCACAAAGTTAAGTAAACAAACTGGCAATCAATTAAAATCGTACTCTCATTGTTCCACCACAGATCATGGTGACGTCAGCGATCCATGTTCTGACCAACATGTTTCGTCAAAATTGACATCATCAGGCACTGAGATGCCACAGGTAATATATAAAGTACAATCCAAATAAGGGCAAGGGAATTCCCGCTCCCCAAATGTCACTAATCTCCAGTAGCATTAGCACAATTAATGAATATAAATAGATGATCAACAAATCTTAGGAAAACCTGGTTGCAATCCCCTGATTTATGTGCATAAATGGGAAACTGACCTCAGAGTCACACTGACACCGAGGACTGGGCTACAATATGGTCAAATATCAATTCTTCAGCCCAAAACACTGTCGCCCGGGAGGCAAACTACAAAGTTTTGACTTGCTGGTATTTGGTCCCTCCCAGGATATCCAAATGTGTCTCCTACTTTCTGTCGCCATGCTTCTGTAACTGCGGGGGGCTTGGGCACTTGTCACCTACTTTTGGTGCTCTTGTACTGTTCGCACGTTTTGGACAGATGTTTTTTCGTTTCTATCAACATTGCTCTTGACACCGCTAGCCTCCGACCCGGTATTAGCTCTATCGCATTGATGAGTTGAAACTATTTTAACAGCCCAGTTTAAGTTACTACTACAGGTAGTAACAGCAGACAAACAATCTATAGTAAAAGTATGGAAATCCAAGAATAGTGACACAAGCATGACAGAGTCGCAAAACACACTAAAGTTTGGCAGCCATGGGTGGACCACTATCTCCCCTCTCACTTTGATGCCTCAGTTTTGCTCCCCAAATGATGACTCTTGGCCCCTTAAGAATGAATCATCCCTTCTATGTGGCTACCTAGGGAACCCCTGGGAACTTGCCGCCCTTTCTCCTCCGACAACCCCTACTATTCCCTTATTCTTTTCTCTTCTCTTTGTTTAAAGACATTTGGACACCTTAGTGAACTGCCCACAGGTTCGGCTAACATGTGGATACCTTTACCCAGTTAGTGTGACCATGTACTGTATGCTGTATGGTTATCAGCTTATCCATGTACAGATTGAAGCCAAGCTCTAGCTAACGCTCTTTAAGCAGTTACAATAATGTTCTTGTTTCTCTTGGGATAAAGGTTTTACATAAATAAAACTGACCATTGTAAGCACCCCTGTCAGTGGTAAATGGTTTGCCTCATCCCTCTAAATGCTGCAACTGCAAGACACCTTGTTCTGTTGAAAAATAACAGACACTGACAGCAGTGTGCAGCAGCAGCACAGTCGATGATGATGACACCTCACTGACACAACACATCACCTCTTGAGTCACAGTGACAGTCTCTCTCCACGCCAGGTGGTCCCTGCAGTCCACGCCAGTCCAAACAGCACTGACAGTCCTGCTCTCAGCTTGCCTTGCCTGCATCCTGCAGACCCGCACATGAGGCTCCGGCTGCTCCACTCAGCTCCCTTGCACAATGACATCACACCACACGCTCAGGCACCACCTCCTCCAAACCCACCCCCACCGGCGCCGCCCGAACACACTGCAGCAGGCACTTGGCTTGGCTCAGGCTGCCTCCGGACCAGAACAGTGCATGTGCAGTTCTGAGCCGATCGTCAAAGCCATGTTTTTTACTGGCAACCTTTTCCTTACTGTCATTGGCCACTACTAAAGCCAATCACAGTAGAGGCTAGCCCTGCCCACCATCTGGAGTAAGATGACTCACTTGGTTGCCCTTACAGTTAATGATGGCTTTACTGCTAGTGTGTTGGTTGGTTAGTTTATTTGTGATCCATATGTATGATATGTGAGTGCACTTGTCATTCCACAAGGTGGAATGTTAACTAATTTATACTAAATGTCTAGAGGTTAGAATGAACTTTGTAATTGTTTACCTAGCTGGTAGTTTCAACAGTTGGAACTCAACTCAACTGTGAGGTCACAGTGCTAAATACTACAGTTGGACTTGATTGGGATAAAGTCATTAGCTTGTCCATTAGCAGGAACATAATTTTATTCTAAGTGCATCGACAAGGGCAATTAAGATTTGTTCCAGTGTATGTCACTTTCTGCACTCGCCTACTATGGGGGTTATTTACTAAAACCAGAGAATGCAAAATCTAGTGCCACTGTGCATAGAAACTAATCAACTTTCAGGTTTTACTGCCAAAGCTTAATTGAACAAGCTGAAGTTAGAAGCTGATTGGCTACCATGCACAGCTGCACCAAATTCTGAGTGTACCAGTTTTAGTAAATCTCCCACTATGTGTCTAAATAACAGAACCATTGGCCCACTTAGAATAATAGAGCCTGTAATTTCTGCAGCCAAGTGACTAAAAGCCCATAAAGTTCAGAGTGAAGATCTGTAACTGCAAGATGCAGTACAATATTTAGGAAATGAGCCCCAAAGCGTCAAAGCACTGCTTTAAATGACTTATGGAAAAAAATGATAATTGGACAGAAAAAAAAAAAAAAATTTATCTTTTACTATCTTTACCCTGACATAAAGCAAATGTATAGAAAATCCAACATACTCCCTAGATAGCCGACAATTGTGGCAATATATCAGGTGATCAATATGTATGTATACTCAGATGGAAGTATACAGTATATCCCTGTTTTTAGAATCTCATATTCCTTTTTTTAAGCCTCTCAGAAGAAAGGTAGTTTGTCCTAAATAATAGCATTTTCTTTGTAAATAATCCCAGTCTGAATTCAACAATACATTACAATATATTACTGTACTTGGTTACAAAATCCAATATATTTCATTAAATAGGATGGTATCTTAAAGAGCATTTGTATTCTCATTGAAACAACTACCAGTATTTTTTTTCCTGAAAACAAGCTCTTCATTATAAATGTTATTTCTACAAAACAGAAGGTTTTTAGAACGTAATTTTTCTTAGGGGATATTGCCTTATCTAAGTCCCAAGGAGTTTATTTCAAGCTATCAGCCACAAGCAGCTTCTTTAGTATCTATGACCATTAAACAAATGAACACACAACTTCAACAGGTCAATTAGTGATTAGGCTAGGGGATTTTTTCAACAGCAGTTATTCTAGTTTGGCTTTAATCCACTGCGCTTATTATGGATATATATTTTTAACTTTAAATTTTTTTTATTTCTTCTTTAATTTTACTTTGTACTACCAGGATCTGCAACTCAGGCAAAGTACAACTTTAAAGATAATACCATTTAACATTTCAAGCAAGGGTTGCTCACCTTTGGTGCCAAGACCTGTTGGTTGGATGTCACATGCTATTCTGGCCAACGCTAAAATTGTTTTCCATTACAAGCAGAAGTTGGTCCCATTTGTTCACTGCTGTGTCATCTTTAAAGTGTATCCCCAGGTAAAAAGCTATATTTTTGCTGTTTTGTCTACCAAGGATTTTTAAACTGTGTTCAGCCAGTTGTACCATGTACAGTAACCAGGCAACTGAAAAAACGAATCTGGTTCAGCAATGAAGCTTCCTTCAACGCTTCTTCAGCCTGCTCATCAGACAATGGATTTGAATCATCATTTCTATCCATTAAGCAGCAAAGTCATATAAGAATCTGTAAAGCTCATGCAGAACATAGTAAAACTTAAAGCCCAATTTCAGAAAAGGTAGATGTCCTCCCTTGCAGTGGGACTGTGCCCACAAAGCAACGGTTAAATGATTGTTTAGTCTAGTGGATGGTAAAAGCAGTTTTACTTACCTAATCTTTGCTTCCCCAATAAAGATGATCCCCTATGCAGTGTCAGTGTCTTCATGTCCATTGTAAGGGTATGGTCCTTGTATCGGCCTTGAAGATGTCAGGTGCATCTGACCACCGGAGTGCAGAGGAGATGAGGCTGCAGGGACCCATATTGCAGCATGGTGGAGTCTGCAGGACTGGAGGATCAGGTAAGCAACTGCTTTACTCGGTCCCCTAGACTTGAAAGAGCAGTCAAAAACTGAAGTGTGGGTGCAGCCCCACTGCATGGGAGGACTTTAACATTTCCTAGAGTTCAGCTTTAAAATGTGGACTTCTGTGTCCTTTTAAAAGTGGAAATCCAGGTTAAAAGCTAAAATATATGCATGCTGTTTATCTATTATAGGCTATGAAATTATTTTCAGACAGTCTTTTGATTTACTCACATCTTCTACACTGTATAGCCAGGCAGGTGAAAGCAGTTAACTTGTTTAGCAATGTAACTTTATGAATCACTTGTCCAGCCTGCTCATTGGACAATGAATCAGCATAATTTCCTCTCTCCAGTTAACAAGGAGGTGATACAAGAATCTGTAAAGCTCAACCATAAAGTAGTAAAACCTAAAGTGTATGTGAAGTCAAAAATCAAAACTCTATATACTGCAGAGCTTGCCCACAGATGCATATTGTTTAAAAGATATACAGTGATTCTGACAGTAATATAGGTTGTGTCTAACGTTTTCCTAACCCTACATGTGAAGTCCACAGCCAGATATCAAGACATGTGTTGATGTTACATGCATTGTCCCATCTCACAATCCTCTGTCATCATGGGAAGTATAGTTTACTTGAATGGGGCCATTCTTGAATGGATCCCTAGCTTTAGTATACAGCCCAAGTATAGCCAACAGAGACTCAGTGTATATGTATGTTAGGCTCTCAGGAAATGCCTTTTTAATATGGCTACTTTAGCAGTTAGCAAATCATCCAAAAATCCCAGTTTTAGCAGGATCAACCTGATTTTCAAATTTTAGAGGGTCTTCCTGATATAGTCAAATGATCAATCCCAGTGTTGTAATAAAATGGCTGGGAATGGCAATGAGTAAGTCACACAAGCAGGAAAAGACAATTCACAAAGAATATTAAAAATTTAGTGAAAGTTATTGAAAATCAAAGATATCTGCAAAAAAGGCACGTTACTGTCGAGGTGCCTCCTTGTCAAATGTAGCCTTTTCCATTCGAATACAGTACTGCTCAAACACATGAGTTTGAAGGCAATATGAAGCCCTGATCTGCTTTGCCTGCAGTTTAAAACCACCTTTATTAGGACCTGCAAAGGGGAGTACTTTAGAGAGTCACTTGAGTGACAGCCCTAAGTCTGCTGCACTACCTACATCCCATCCAAGATGATGGTACTCAGCAGGTTTTTGGATGTTTACACAAGGGAGACTTTTACATGTAAAGGACATGCATAAAATACATTTAATGCACATATAATCTATAATCTTATGGGAAGAGTGTTGTCAAAATGGATGTTCTGGTGACAGGGTTTCTTTAACATAGTAAGGAAGAAGCTGATTGGGTGAGATTCCAAGCATGGAGACTCCCATACATTCTGCTTGAGAATAGAAATCAGTTATACCTGAACACTAAGCTATAGTAATCTAAAAAAAAGGGGGGACAAAGCTGACGCTCTGTTCAATTATATATAGTATATCAGTAAAATCTCAGTACTGATAATCAGAATTACCTTTCTAAACTGCTTGGAGAGCTGATGTACCGTATTGAAGAAAGACATTTGTTTTACGTGTACAATCAGGCTTAAATGGAAGGAAAAATATACAGCTTTAGATTATTATGTCAAAGACTGAAATGAGCACTGTGTTCCTGTTTATAGATCTGAAACTGAAAGTAAATCAATTGGATTTATTAAACAAAGGGAAACGATTCCATCCTCCACTATACCTACTATAAATTGCCCCCATTTGCTCTGAACCATTTAGAACAAAAGGTTTCCAAAGAGATATTGTTGTGTTTTTAATAGTTTTAAGGAGTTTTCTTCTAAAATGATCTTACAGATTAATGAGGATCATTTACTTATACATTACAAAAGTGTATTCATTTTCTTTTTCTGTACATTATTTTGCCACTGCATTTTGCTTTATATTATTGATACTGTACATTACGCAAGACTACTAATAAAGCGGGATAAAAAAAAATCACCCTGGAGATTTGGAGTTGTTAGGGTTTTATCCTATATTAAACAGTATAGGTTTCACCCGCCAATATGGTGCAGGTCCTGTCCAGCATTCCCTATCCCATACATTTATTCAAGAAGGACCCACTAGCTGTTATGCTGTTTAAAACAGACACTGCACAACCATTTGAAGACCAAGCCTTTTCTGGCAAGTTTAATACAGTATTTTTTGCTAGAAAACTGCTTATAACCCCCAAACATTATATGTTTTTTTAGCAGAGTCCCTAGGGAATAAAATGGTGATTGTTGCAATTTTTAATGTCACATGGTATTTGCACAGCGGTTTTTCAAACGCAATTTGAAAAAAAAAAAATACTTTAATGAATTAAAAAAAACACAATATATACACCAATTCTTTGTATAATATGAAAGATGATGTTATATCGAGAAAATAGATACCTAACATGTAATGCTTTAAAACTGCACACGTTCATGGAATGGCGACAAATTACGATACTTAAAGCGGGAGTCCACCTAAAAAAAAATATTAAAAGCCAGCAGCTACAAAAACTGCAGCTGCTGACTTTTAATAAATGGACACTTACCTGTCCCTGGGCCCAGCGATGTCGGCAGCAGACGCCTATCACTCGCTCGACTCTCAGCAGCTGCCGCCGCCATCCTAGGTGAGGGAATCAGGAAGTGAAGCTTTGCGGCTTCACTTCCCGGTTCCCTACTGTGCATGCGCGAGCCACCGCTGGTCCCCGCTATCTCCTGGGACCTGTGTGTTTCCCAGGAGACAGCGTGGAGGGACGGGAAGAGGCGTAGACTCCCGTGGAAGTCTATGCCAGGAAGTGGGTGCAAATACCTGTCTTAGACAGGTATCTGCACCCCCCTCCCCCCTGAAAGGTGCCAAATGTGACACCGGAGGGGGGGAGGGTTCCAAAAAGCGGACTTTCCATTTCTGTGTGGAACTCCGCTTTCAAAATCTCCATAGGCGCCTCTTTAAATGCCTTTACAGCTTACCTGTTATGAGTAACAGATGAGGTCTAGCGTTAGAATTATTACTCTTGGTCTAATGTTTATGGCAATAACTCACATGTGTGGTGCGAACGCTGGTTACATATGCGTGCACGATTTACGTATGCGTTCACTTTTGCGCGCAAGCCCAGAAGGATGAGGGTGCTTTAAATGTCCCCTCCCACTGCTTCGGAAAGCGATACAGTGGCTAGTGAGCCAATCGGATCGCTTTCATGAGAAAGGCAACCTCCAGCAGAAAAAAATTATACCAGGGTTATTATGGCTGATAGCTTTAGCCATAACCCCGGTAAACAACTTGCAAATCGCAATGTATATATACGTATTGTGGTCAGAAGATGGTTAAGCTCACTAAACTGAAAAAAATAAGGAGGAAAAAGTTAGTTAATATACCTACCTTACCTCCCAGGTAATGCAGAGGATGATGTCACCATCTTGATTGTGGAGAATGCTGGGAAGCCCGAATTTTGTGAGAAGACATTTCAGCAGTTTGGGCTATTTAGCCTTTATTGGAATTTCACTGGAAGGATGTTGCCACCCTTGCCTAGGCAACATTGGTGACAGTGAGGAAAGGGATGTATATTAATTTAACACACACACAGGGTTGCTTTCAGTTTAGTACAACATTTCTGCTAGGTGGTGGGGACCCACTCTAAATAAGCAGACCTTGCCATTTAAATGCGAGATCTGCTTTAAAGCGGAGTTTCAGTCCCCCAAACATTTGTTTTTTAAAGATTGCTCTGTAATTCTCAAAACTTGTAAATATACATTCCTAACATGTCAAATTTATTGCACTTTTACTTTCTTAAAAAATAGTTTGTTACTCACAGATCTCGGAAGCAGGCAGGTTCCATTTTGGCTGTGGGCATCTGAAGTCCTACTGTGTTCATTTCCTGGACTTATGTGCATGAGCAGTAATGCCTCAGCGAGACCGTCCTTCTTACTGACCGATTGCTATAGGAATGTCGGCATTGGCTTGTTGTAGTGGGTGCTGTCAAGCTCCCTCCGCCCCCCCATTAGTGAAGTGGTGACAGGGCCAGCGGGCTGCAGCTCAGCACAACTCAGGCAGTGGCGGTGTGAAGGGGGGAGGAGGCAAGCTGCGGGCTGTCAGAATGTTTCCTCCACTCGCTCCCCTCCTCCTGTCATCAGAGAAGAGAGAGCGGCTCTCTCACCCATTTGCGTCATCTGCAAATAACGCAAGATTTTGGCAGTAGGCGATTTGCACATGACGCCTCTATCCCAGGAACCCTTGCAAATCGCCTAGTGACGTAATCGCCTAGGGTAATAGGGGTGTAAGTCAAGAAGAAATGGAATAAAAAAGGTATTTCTAAGCAGAAAAAAATTAAATAAAAATGCCAATGTGAAAAGGATGAGCTAAGGAAATGGAATATAGAGAAAGTTCAAAAAATGGGTGGAACTCCGCTTTAAGAAGAAATGCTGGCACAATGTCTTCTGGCACCCAAGTTTAACAGTGCAAAGTGGGCTCCTCCTCTTGAGCTGAAACAGATTGGGGGTTATTTATGAAAGGCAAATCCACTTTGCACTGCAAGTGCACTTGGAAGTGCAGTCGTTCCAAATCTAAGGGGTAGATCTGAAATGAGTGGAAGCTCTGCTGATTTTATCATCCAATCATGTGCAAGCTAAAATGCTGTTTTTTATATTCCTTGCATGTCCCCCTCGGATCTACAGCGACTTTACTTCCAAGTGCACTTGCAGTGCAAAGTGGATTTTCCTTTAGTAAATAACCTCCATTGTGTTTGCAGACCCAGTGCCTGAGCCATGGCAGGATGCAGAAACTATGATTCTGTCTGTCACACCTAGGGTTACCACCATTTGGTCCTTAGAAGATTGAATATGATGAATGGGATTTGCAACATGTTTAAACCAATTATTTAGTTATACTAAGCATAGAAAAATAGAGCCAAGTTTTTATTTTAATCAAAACCAAAAGTGATTCTTCCATCAGGAAACTAAGGTAGCCTACAACCTATAGCAAGTTTTATCCCATGATTTGCATCTTTAAAAAAGGTAGCAAAATTAAGTTTCTTATACATAGCATTTTCTCAAGGCACCAATATAATAACAAAGTAAACAAAGATGAAAAATTATTATTATTGTCATAGCCATTTGTGATTTTTTGGATAACATAGGTTATATAATGGGTGGGAGAGAGTAGGAAGAAACTACTGTCTACTTCAGCGTGTACTTGTTTGTTTGTTTGTTTGTAAGCACCGGTAACAAAATGACTTTAAAATGATTTTGTGCAATAGTACATTTTGGATATCGTTTTAACATCTGACATTAGGTGTGATGTATATTGGTACCTTAAAAGTCCCGTATTGGGTGCTATATTTTATTGTAGATTTGTATCAAATGAGGAATGTTGCTACCTGTTGTTGTAGTTATTTATAACACCCATACAGATTTCTTATTGTATTTGTAAGGGTCAAAGTGATGTCCCAGCCCTGAAGATTACACTTGGAGAGCAAGTTTCCTGGTGTAGTCTGTGGGCTCCACTGTTAGTTGGACAGGCAGGTTCCAATGTGAGTCTCAGGATTATTGCAAAACTCTGGTATAAAAGTTTGACAGCAGTTGCCTCTGTGTTTATTGGAAGCTGCTGTCAGAACTCCAGACACTCAGGGGGTTACAGCTGTTAATTTCACAGTGGAATCCTGTAGGTTACACTGGGAGAGCTGGTCTCCCTGCAAGCAGGTTGCCTACTGTATTGTATGTGTAGTTAGCTATTTGGCTGCCAAGGTCGCGAGAAAGGGTTAATGTTTCTTGCCACTTTCCCTGATCATGTTAGCGGGCTTTTTCTGGAGTCCAGTCTCCAACTCCGTGTGATATAAAGGGGAAGATGTTTGGGTCCCAAGGGACGGGGGCTAAAAAGCATACACATGGACGGAAACTTTGCAGATGCTTGCTGGGGCCTGTAGTCCACCACATAAGTGCCTAAACTCAGCGGGATCCCTGTGACTATACAGTCCCTGACAAAAGTCTTGTCGCTTGTGTACAAATTGACCTGAAGTGCCGCTAAAATATATTTCTAATCAAGATTTTGTTACAAGAAATGGGTCATTTTAATCCCAACAGCTTTTGTAATAACGTTTCAGTGCAAAACAAAACTGACAAAAAGTATTCTAATATTCACAGCTTGGTAAAGCCCATTGAGTCAATTTTTGACAAGACATAAGTGTTGTCGCCTTGTTATATGAGCTTCACCTGTGACTAATAATGGATCAATTAGGTCTCAGGTGTGTATAAAAGGAACACCAGTACACTAGACCTTCTCAACTGCAACTAGACCTCTGCAAACATGCCTAAGATTCACCCGGAGACTAAAGTGTTGATTATCAAGAGGCTGAAGACCAGATCCACTGCTGAAAAGATTTGAAGAGACTGGAGACGTTTTGGACAAGGCCAGGTCAGGCCGAACCCGCAAGACAACTGCTCGAGAGGACCGTTTGTTGGCTCGAAAATCCAAGGCCAGCCCATTTTCCACTGCAGCAGAGCTCCACGAGACCTGGTCACCTGAATTCCCTGTGTCAACCAGAACAGTTTGTCGGATTCTGCCTCGAAATGGCCTCCATGGTCGAATTAGTGCCCATAAGCCAGCACTAAACAAAAGTCAATTGAAAAACCGTGTGGCATTTGCCAAGGGCCACAGCCTGCTAAAAGGATGGACTCTGGAAAAGTGGCAGAAGGTGTATTTTTCAGATGAATTTTCTGTTGAATTACACTATAGTCGCCGCAAATATTGCAGGAGACCTACTGGAACCCGCATGGAGCCGAGATTTACCCAGAAAACAGTGAAGTTTGTTGGAGGCAAAATCATGGTCTGGGGTTACATCCAGTAAGGGGTGTGCGAGGGATCTGCAGGGTGGAAGGCAACATCAATAGTCTAAAATACCAAGAAATCTTAGCTACCTCTTATATTCCCAACCATAAAAAAGGCCAAATTTTGCAGCAGGGTGGTGCTCCATCGCATACTTCCATCTCCACATCAAAGTTCCTTAAGGCAAAGAAGATCAAGATGCTCCAGGATTGGCCAGCTCAGTCACCAGACATAAACATCATTGAGCATATGTGGTGTAGGATGAAAGATGAAGCATAGAAGACGAAACCAAAGAATATTGATGAACTCTGGGAGGCATGCAAGACTGTTTTCTTTGCTATTCCTGATGACTTCATCAATAAATTGTATGAATCCTTGCCAAACCGCATGGATGCTGTCCTTCAAGCTTATGGAAGTCATACAAGATATTAAATTTGGATCTCACAACACCACTACTTAATTTGCTGACATATTTTTGGATTTTCAGTAAAGTTGTTCAATTTCTGTATAGGCGACAAAACTTTTGTCTTGCCAAAATTTGACCTGTCTGTCTTGATTAAATGATAAATCTTTTTTCAGTGAAACTAATTTATTTCAGTGCATTAAACATCATTTGGGAGGGCTTTAGCTTTTCATATGAGCTATTTCTAACACCAATTGATTAATTAAAAGTCAGGTTAATAGCAGGAGTTTCTTCAAAATAGAGAAGTGACAAGACTTTTGTCAGGGACTGTAGACACCTCCACTTGTGTTCTACCAATATTAGACTTTTTCCAAAAGGACTTCACCTTTGCAGGTACGCTGGGGCAACAACAGTTAGGTGTAGTTAGGAGGAGGATGTTTATCCATGTTCTGCTGAATTCTCAATAAAGTTGTTTCACCTCCTTTTAGCCTGGCCTAAAGCCATTGAAGGGGTGCATGTTATAACAACACTATGAGAAACACCACTACAAAAGGTTGACTCGCAAGGCAAAGAAGAGGAGGTAGTTGCTATGGGCAACCAAAGGAAAGAACAGCTACAGCAACCAGTCATTTGGCTTGGTACCTGGTTAGGTGACAGGTCCTCCGGTAGCGAGGGGGTTGGTGCTCTGACTCCCTCCCTAGCTGTCCGTCTCCTTCAGTCACCAAGAGCAGACTAGCGTTACGGAGATCTAAGGCCTGATCACTAGGTATGGGAAGCAACGAGTTAACTTAGGACATGTGTGATACCCACTCTATGTGTTCCATCAGGGTTTCATTCCGATACTGGGAGTAAGGTAATGGAGGTATGCTGGACTGGTGGAGTGGGCAATGGCTCTGTACGACCCTCTGAATGCAATACATACGTCAGTACAAGTGTGTCATTACTTGGAAAAAACATCTTAAGGAGGAACTCTGTACAATAATGCCGCACACAAGTGGCTCACCTGTGAGTCGGGGACTCCCTTAATGTTTGATTCTTCACATGACCTGTCACATACCTGGTGGAGATTGAGCTGTAGAGGGGACTTCTCTGGCACCTCCTGTCCAACACCCCTGGTAGTGATGACAGGGAGTGGAGGACACAGAGTGGCACGAGGCCTGATGTAGCAGATGGCTCAGGCTGGGTATTGGCAGCAACCAGGTGGCTGGAGAGCGCTGGGCCAGAACTGAGAACAGAAGCTCCGTATCGCTGAATCAGCAGCTGGAAGCGTAGTCGGGACGTAAGCCAGGGGTCATCAACAGCCGGACAGAGCAGGTACAGAGACGTGAGGCAGAGGCAGAGACGGGACACAGGCCAGGTGCGGTACACAGTCGGGCAATGAAGCACAGGAACATCAGGCAGAAGCAGAGTCAAGCACAAGCCAGGGTCACAAGTAGGCAGGCAGAGGTCAAAGGGAAGGTTCAGGCAAGCCGGGTTGGGATACAGGGAACTGGTACAGATCAGGTAAACAGGCAGTAGCTGAAAAGACCACTCAGCAAAGTGTGCATGTCACTGGCAGGTTTAAATAGGTGCAATGCGTGCACCGGCTCGCGCTCACACATGCGCCAGTACATGTCTTTTCTTGTGCACTTTTTGGAATGTCCATGCCTGCGCACCACTGCGCGCTTGTTACCTGGGTTTCTCTTACATTGCCCCCCAATGGGCAACCTCCGGATGCCCATTCGTAGCATCTTATCGGAGTGAGCCTGGAAGAAAGTCCGTATTAGTCTCTTGGCATGGAGATTGGATTCTGGTTCCCAAGAATTGTCTTTGGGTCCATAGCCTTTCCACTTAATCAAATACTGGATGGTGCCCCCTGTCTTCTGCAATCTACAATTGTCTCAACTTCATACTCTTCATTACCGTTGATCAAAGTAGGTGCCGGTGGGCCCGTCTCGCGATCAGGGAAAGGATCTGGTCTAGCGACTTTTACTAAGCACACGTGAAAGACCGGATGGCTCTTATAAGTTGCAGGAAGCACAAGTTCGTAAGCTGCTGGATTGATTTCTCTTTTAACTGGAAATGGGCCAATATATCTAGGACCCAACTTCTTAGATGGATAGGATAATCTTAAATTGGCAGTAGACAACCATACCTTGTCCCCCACTTGAAGTTTCAGGTCTCCTCTCCTCTTCTTATCAAAGAATCTTTTGTTATCCCATTGAGCCCTGGAAATGGCATCTTGTAACACTTTGTAATTTGATTGGAGATCACTTACTCTTTCCTGGACTGCAGGGACCGAGAAATCAGGTAAGGTGTCAGGTAAGAAGGCTGGGAAATATCCATAATTTGGGAAGAACGGGGCTTGTTCCAGGGCTGAATGAACTGCGTGCGTTGTTGTAAGCAAACTCTGCCAAGGGTAACAGTGATGCCCAGTCATCTTGGGTAAAGGATCAGAAGCACCGAAGATACTGCTCTAGGGTCTGATTCGTTCCCTCAGTTTGGCCATTCGTCTGGGGATTGTAGGCTGATGATAAACAAGTTTCGATCTTCAGAACCCTGCAAAGATCTCTCCATAATTTGGACGTGAACTGCACTCCTCTATCGGAAGTGATGCTGCTAGGTACCCCATGAAGCCTGACCACTTCTTTGATGAAAGTATGGGCAGTCACTGTTGCTGAGGGGGTTCCCAACATACGGATGAAGTGCGCCATCTTCGTGAGTCTTGTCAATGACCACAAAGATGGTAGTGAACCTCTCAGATGGGGGGGGAGTTCAAGAATAAAGTTCAGACTAATCATTTGCGAAGATCTTTTGGGGATTGACAATGGTCTCAGTAGACCCCAGAACTTGGTTTTGTCGTTCTTGTTTTGAACACAGACCCCACAGGTACCCACATAGTCTTTACAATTGGCTTTTAAACTTGGCCACCAAAAAGAACATTGCACAAGCTCTGTAGTTTTGGTTACCCCAAAGTGTCCTGTTAGGGGGTGATCATGGCACAGGTTGAGAATCTTGGGGCACAGACTTGGGGGAACAAACACTCTCTGTTTGAACCGGAATAACCCCTCTTGTTCCTGGAGGCTCTCACCAGGTGGCAGGACGTCCCTTGTGGAAGCTTGCTTGAGCTGGGTGATCAGATCTGTCTGTAACAGCAGAAAACACTGGACAGGTAAAATTGTGTCTTGATAGTGCTATTCTCCTTTCTCTGGGTACATGTGAGAAAGCGCATCAGGTTTGACATTCTTGGTACCTGGCCTATAGGTTATGTGGAAGGAGAAGAGGGAGTAAAATAGTGCCCATCTGGCTTACCGGGGTCTCAGTCGTTTGGCAGTCCTGAGATACTCGAGGTTCTTGTGATCAGTAAAGATCAAGATGGAGTGAGCTGCTCCCTCCAACAGGTAACACCATTCTTCCAAGGCTGTCTTTATGGCCAGTAATTCCCAATCTCCTATGTCATAATTCTTCTCTGCGGGGCTGAGTTTCTTGGAAAAGAAGGCAATGGGATGTAACAGAGACTTTGTTCCCTGGCATTGTGACATGATGGCACCTACGGCATTCTCTGAGGCATCCACCTCGAGGACATAAGTTGATGCAGGGTCTGGATGCTGCAGGATAGGTGCAGTAGTAAACAAAGTTTTTAACTGATCAAACACCTTTAGGGCTGCAGATGTCCACTGGAAACGGGTATTCTGCTTTGTTAGCTGAGTGACAGGAGAAATAATGGCAGAGAAATTTTTAATGAACTTGCGATAAAAGTTGGCAAACCTGATAAACCTCTGTGTGCTTTTCCTGCCCGTAGGAGTGGGCCACTCAAGGATAGATCTGACTTTCCGGGGATCCATGGAGATGCCTGATGTTGAAATAATGTGCCCCTGGAACTGAATCGTCTCCTTCTCAAATTCACATTTCTCGGCCTTTGCAGCGCATGATCTCTTAATTGGCCAAGAACTTTTTTAACGTGCTCACGGTGTGTTGCGATGGAGGGGGAAAAGATGAGGATGTCGTCTAGATATACAATCAGGAACGGGTCAAGGAAGTCTCTGAAAATATCATTAATGAAATGCTGAAATGTGGCCGGAGCATTATATAGCCCAAAGGGCATAGTAAGGTATTCGTAGTGCCCGAACCTAGGGCGAAAGGCCGTTTTCCACTCATCCCCTTCGCGGATCCGCACTAGGTTGAAGCACCTTGCAGCTCAAGCTTGGTAAAGATAGTGGATGTTTTGAAGCGTTTGAATAGTTCTGGAACCAGGGATAAAGGGCATCTGTTTTTAACAGTAATTTTATTTTATTCCCAGTAATCGACACAGGGACGTAGGGTATGATCCTTCTTCTTCATGAAAAAGATTCCAGCACCCGCAATGGATTTGGACGGCCAGATGAAGCCCTTTTCCAAGTTCTCGTCGATGTACTGATGTAAAGCCTTAAGCTCTACTTCGGAAAGAGGGAAGAGGGTATTTCAGCACCTGATAAAAGTTCAATAGGGCAGTCATACGGGCGATGAGGTGGCAGGATGTCACGCATGCCCCAGTACATGTCCTTTCTTGTGCACTTCTTGGAATGTCCCTGCCTGCGCACCACTGCACGCTTGTTACCCAGGTTTCTCTTACATGACCACATCCTCTGCCTGGTTCCGGGCATTGGTGAGCACGTCTTCAGGTGAGGTGTTAGCCCACGTGCGTGGGTGCAGTTAGACCCTGCTCACATACCTATGTAATCTGCAGGTCTTCACTGTCAGTTTACCAGCAGATCCTATGAGAGCCTTACAGAGACAGGAGAAGCTTCTGTGACAGCTGCTCTCCTACCACCATAGCACCTGAGGCAACAGTATATGGCAGGACCAACTCTTACTTATCTGTTCATTCTAATTCTGGGTCTATTAACCAGAGATCATACCCAGAGCAGAATAAATACAAGCATATAGGCTATTTAAAAGAGAAGATAGACTTTTTTCTTTTTAAATCATACTTACCTAGGTGGATGCAGCATTGGTCCAATGCTGCATCTGTCCCCCGCCGGCTCTAAGACCAAACCAAGCAATCAAAGACTGCTGATCGCTCGGTTCTCAGTCTTAGAGCCGGCGGGGGGACAGATGCAGCATTGGACTGGCTCTGTGACATCAGCCAACAGCAGGCTTCAGTCCGCTGTCTGCCGAAAACGAGTCACAGGAGTGCAGAACTAAATGCACTCCTGCAATCCACAGGGGAAGTACTGCCAAACAAGCTTTGGCTCTACTTCTCCTTTAAGATCTTTTTTCTATGTGTGAGCTATTCTATTGCATGTGTTATACAATAACAGTTCATATTTTAAGCCATTCCACTGTTACTTTTTGTCTCTCGTTGATGAAAAAAAATATTGTTATACCAATTCAAGCTACTTACTGCTTAGTGAAATGAGCCCATTGTAAGGACTCAAGCTGAGTAACAGTGAATATATATCTGAAGGAGACGTGATAGGGTAATAGAAATGGAATGCAGATGTTATGTGCCATATGACAATGAAAAATGTGCATATGCTTTGTTATTTAGAACTGCTTTTATTATGACTCAGAGCTCAGGATCAGACTACAGTTTTGAAACTATTCAGGTAGAAATCCAAAATATGTTTGAATTAAATGATGATGGCAATTTTCAACATGAGTAAGTAAATCACCCAATGTTTGCAAAGATACTTAGATGTACAAATATCCCATGGGACTTTTTAGGCAATGTGTAATCCAAACAAAAAGTATCTTATAAAAACATAGTGTATACTTTATTTATATCACATATAAAAGAAATCATAAAATGACATTAGGCTGGCTAGTTAGTATTTGTACTAAATGGATTTCAGATACAGAATACCTCATTGTCCATTGTCAAACAATGTCATGCATTTTCAATAGTGCTTTAACTTGACTGCACTGTTGCCAAACCAAGACAGACCCAACGCGTTTCGGAAACAAATCCTTCTTCAGGAATAGACAGGGTATACCATGTTTACAATATAATTTAAATTATTAAATTACAGATCCTATAACAATCAACCAATGACGGAATCATAGAATTTTTAACATATTCACTTAAATGTGTACAAAAATTAGAAAAAACAGCAATACTTTGAAACCATAACACTATCAGTTTGGTAATGCTGCCATCCTTCCACCATGGATCCACCAAACTTCCCCCAAGCGGTCACTGTGCATCTACTGAGGCCCTTTGCAAAACGGCTGAAGAATCTAAGGAATGCATACTGTTCACAGTATATTCAAAATAGAACTGAGGAGGAAACTTATGTGGATGGGCAATGTCACCTATGTGACATTGCCCATCCACATAAGTTTCCTCCTCAGCTCCATTTATGTATACCCAGTTTACTATAGGTGTTCAACTATCTTAACCAACTTAAATTACACTATACTAATCTGGCATGGCTCCCATGCCTACATTACTAAGCGTTTTTATATAACAGTGTATAAGTCAGATTGTAGTGGTCCTTTATTATAAATGAAAAACATTCACAAGGTATATGCATGATTGTAGGGAGACTATAATATCCAAGGGCTACCATAAAACATCAGCTATTACTTGCACTCCACACTAATTGCTGCATGGCATATTCTAATAAAAGCACAGTGTACATGTCAAATGAAGCATAGTTATACTTATATTCAAAAAAGGGGGAGAAGTTGGGAGGGGATTATCACGGTGCTTGCAAATAATAATAGAAACCGTATATATAAAAAGTTATAGTTTAATAAAGACAAGATTAAAAACCAAACAGAGCAGTTCATTGAGTAGTGTTTAACATTTCATTGTGATGGTGGTCATACGGCGAAAGTTCATATTGAACAGGGATCTCATATTCGTATATTAACCCGACATGTTTCGCCTTATGGCTTCATCAGGGGATATACAAATCAGCCAATGACAACTGTACAAAAATAGAAAATATAACATAAGCAAAATATTTCAAATATAGACATACATCAATGCGTGTAACAAACAAATTTACATCATTTGCCAATGTCCACCAAAAAAGGGAGCTTACCGCCTCAAAATTCCCAGAGAGGGCTACTGCCAAAAGAGGAACCACCACCATGGGGAGGCACTGTGTGGCCACGGAGGACACACAACGACCAAGCTAAAAGACGGAAAATATCAGGCATTTGAAAAAGTCGCACCAAAATGCAAATCGCAAGAAGGTGCATAAGGATTAAATCTGTGATAGATGAAGATTTTTCCAGACAAATTACTTGCTTAAAAGAAAATTAACTCAAAGCATATGGTGGAGGGCACCTAAAATATAGAACATCATATGTCCAATAAAGATGGAATGAATAACTCTGAAACGGAAAAAAAAAAAAATGCGAACGGAAGAAGAAAAAAATCGGCAGAACGTCTTAAAACAGTATGAGATTAACTAAGGATTTACTAATAATAATAATTTGATGAGTGGAGGAGCCTGGGAATTACATTTTTACAGAGACCATACAAAGAGGTATTTTGGAATATTAGCTTATAAACTAGGGTAAACAGGGTTAATTATAAAGATATACATTTAAAAATTAAGTTTCATGAAATGATACCACAAGGTACACAGAACTACTGTCTCAATCTATTCAGGGAAAATAATTAAACCACAGATATATAAACAGAGAGAGGATATAGTGATAAATAAGGATGGAATTGGGATTAGTAAAATATATAGGAAGGGTATTTAAGGACAGTAGATATAAAGCCCACAATAAGGACACCTAGTTAGCAGTGTCTAAACCAATCCAATCTCAAATAACCATGAAATCAATACAAAAGAACATGTATTTCTGTTAACATGAGCACCATCACAATGAAATGTTAAACACTACTCAACAAACTGCTTTGTTTGGTTTTTAATCTTGCCTTTATTAAACTATAACTCTTTATATACGGTTTCTATTTTTATTTGCAAGCACCGTGATAATCCCCTCCCAACGTCTCCCCCTTAGTTGGGCACAACTCTACAAATGATAGTTATACCTATATGTGCTGGCTCTCACAGCAAGGATCACAGCAGACACTCAGTATTGCCTCAAAATGATCCCAAGTCCTTAAAAATTATATTGATATGGTCCTAATATGTAACGTCCCCTACTCATTGTATTCCACAAATTCATATCAAGCATGGCCACTAGACTGTCAACCACATGTCCTCCCAGCACGTGCCAGCACTTCCTGATCTGCCATGTATTTCTGGTCCCCTGTGCACTGTGCTGCCCCGCCCCCCGGGAGAGGGATGATTTTACAAGCCGGAAGATCGCAGACACGCACAATAAACACCACCTTCAGCTAGACCAATCATGCTGTGTGGGCGGCGTTGCCACCCCTGCCCCTCCGGCCGTATGCATGGAATGCACCACATGGGCCGCCGGACCTGGAGCGGAACAGCGAGGACCTCCCCAGGCACACTTAGGGCTCCAAAAAATAAATGAATCCGCTCCAAAGATGTGTAAACTGTTTAGCTGGGGGCACTGCAATCACAAAAATGTCAATAAAATATATTGAGCATGCAGCCCAGCAGGCTGGAAAGGATGGGGGGCAGTGAATGTATGCACCCCTTCTTCAACCTAGGGGGGTACTTTGCCATAAGGGATTTCTTTTGACAAAGCACCCTTTCCCAATGGTAATGAGAATAAGGTCCTCTTTCTCACAACCCTGGCCCGGAGGTTATAAGTGTCTGTGGGCAGGGGGCTTATGGAAATCTGGAATCACCCTTTATCATAAGGGTGAATTCAGATATCCCCTATATGTAAATGAGTAAAGAGGTACATAATCCCTGGTTATTTAATAACAACCAAAAATCTAGAATGTATTGTACAGAAACACAGCCGCACCTTAAAAAAGGTCCTTTACTGAATTAAGGGAAAGGGAATCAAAAATGTTCTTTATTTGGAAAAACAAACCACCCCTATATGGAAACTGACGCCATTGATCCTATCCTTTGTTTACACTTGAATGACATCAGAAAAATGCTATATGAGGTCGGAGAAGTAGTGAGTTCAGGTCGCTGGGTGGATAATTTTGTCACCATCATGCCCGGTGGGAGATTTCTTTATTATTTCACGTGTATAGCATTTTTCTGCATGGTTTACTATTTCACCTGTGGAACTGCAAAAAATGCAGATCTCTGCACATGCTGTGAATGAACCCGTATGTCTGCATTATGAAAATGTTGCAGATGGCTTAAAGTGGTTCTACCCCCTTCCTGGCCAGAGCACTTTTTGCGATTTGGCACTGCGTCGCTTTAACTGAAAATAGAAAATAGCGTGGTCGTGTAACGCTGCACCCAAACAGAATTGATGTCCTTTTTTTCCCACAAATAGAGCTTTCTTTTGGTGGTATTTGATCACCTCTGCGGTTTTTATTTTTTGCGCTATAAACAAAAAAAGAGCATCAATTTTGAAAAAAAAGCAATATTTTTTACTTTTTGTTATAATAAATATCCCCCCCCAAAATATATAAAAAACAAATTTTTTCCTTAGTTTAGGCCGATATGTATTCTACATATTTTTGGTAAAAAAACTGCAATAAGCGTATATTGATTGGTTTGCGCAAAAGTTATACAAAATAGAGGATAATTTTATGGCATTTTTATTATTATTATTTTTTTTTACTAGTAATGGCGGCGATCTGCGATTTTTATTGTGAATGCGACATTATCGTGGACACATCGGACACTTTTGACACTATCTTGGGATGGTTGTCATTTATACAGTGATCAGTGCTATAAAAATGCACTGATTACTGTGTAAATGACACCGGCAGGGAAGGGGTTAACCACTAGGGGGCGATGAAGGGGTTAAGTGTGTCCTAGGGAGTGATTCTAACTGTGGGAGATGGGCTTCAACTCACATGACAGCGATCACTGCTCCAGGTGACAGAGAGCAGTGATCTCTGTCATGTCACAAGGCAGAACGGGGAAATGGCTTGTTTACATAGCCCCGCCAATTAAAGGGGACATACAGGTATGCCCATTTGCCCACTGCTGCCATTGTGCCGACGTATATCGGCGTGCAGCGGTCGGCAAGTGGTTAATGCAGTCTATGCATTAAGGTAAAAAACATTCTGAGTGCAGCTCGTCCCAAGCCCACCCTTATACTTACTTGAGCCCCATCTCAATCCAGTGATGTGCATGATAGCAGCGGCTCTCTTACCTCATTGGCTCACAACCAGTGAGCCAATGTGGAGAGAGAACTTGGGGGGGCCGAGTCACACTCTGTGTATGAATGGACAATGTCCATTCACAGGAGTGTGGCTTGAGAGACTTGCTATTAGGGGCACTCAGAAGGGGGTAGGGGCCAAGACCGCGGGCAAGAGACCCAAAAAGGACCTTTACAATCCTTTTAATTACTATGAGAAAGGAAATTTTAATCGTCAGAGAACTATAGATCCTGAATAACTCTCAGAGGACATAAAGAGAGACATTTTTATGTATTTTAAACTGGAATTTATCACATATCACCAACTGTAGGTCCCAAATGTGGAATCTGGTATTGTAGCCTATCCAGTAAAAATACTGTTTGACTGACAGTACGTGGGTCCTGTTGTTTAAAACGCAACTTTGAGAGTGCAATCACAGGACTGGACAGTAGGGAAATCTTAATTTTTTTTGGAAATCCTTTTTCATATTTCTCCAGTTATTCATTCTTTGCATTAAAACATGGAAAGGTAGCAATTCCTTACAAAATCTGGCAACTGCCCTTCTGTAAAAAAAAAAAAAAAAAAAAAAAAAAAAAAACTCACAAGGGCCTATATGAGGTTTAAATTGCCTCTAAAACTCAATTCTTCAAGAAAAAATGTAATAATAAACGGTTTAAAACAATAAAAGCTTAATAAGCTCTTTTTGATAAGCATCCCCTTGAGTACTTTGCAATATCCTTTACTTTCACCCATGCAAATAATTTACTAAGAACTGTTCAGAACTAAGGCACTTAATGCCAAGATAAAACAAACAAATTAAATTCCAGAGCATACAATATATCTAAAACAGTGATTGTACGAGACAGCAATAATGTTTATTGAAGTCGGGAACTGACAACACTCCCATACCTCTTGATATGTACACATAGGGTTTAATCTTAATTATGAGAAAGAACCAAAGATGAGATGTCTTGTTCTTTGAAAAAAATCCAAAGCACTTCCTTGAGAGTACTTCTCCATTCTGTCCAGCTAATAACTTAAATAAATTGCCAGCATCCAGCATAGCTAAGTATTTGTGCAGTTTTGCCATTCCAAAGTTGTTAATTATAGGCATATATCATATACAAATATTATCATAACTCTGGTTTCAGAGGCACCTAGGTTGAATGTCTTGTAATTATTTTAGTTTGGTCTGAAACTGCCATTCCCAGAAAATAAAATAAAGCTACGTATAAGAGTTGCTATTGGTGGTGGTGGTGGAGACGCAAAAGTCAATGCAGGTATGCAGAATGGTACCTCTAGATTTACAAATTCAGAAATAAATGCAGAAAAGTTTCCCATAAGCAGAATAGTCAATAAGATACTGTTTGGGTACTGTTCCCAGCTGTAAACTTATAGCAAAAGACAAAGTGAATATATAGATTTAATTTTTTTGTTCTTTATAGTTATGGAATCGCCAACCCCGCCCTGCATCAGATTGACAGGGTATGTATGCCTTCTCTATGTTTCTGTACTTCTAGCTTTTAAAAGAAGTTGCTACTATTAGGCATGGTAAAAACTGCATCCTAGGTATCCACTAGGAGAGGCATCAAACAAGGTTATCTATTATCTGACCAACAACTGCCCTTTTATTGACTAAAAAAAAAAAAATTACATTAAAAATTGTCTGGTTTGCCATACCAAACAATCTGATTTAAAACTCTAGTTGTTGGTTAATGTGGGTTCACTTTAAAACCATACTGTTATACAACTTCAACTGCACAAGGAGTTCACCTTCAAGTTTTAGGACCTATTTTACATCGGTTTAGAGATGCAGCAAAAATAATCATTTAAGCTGCGTTATACATGATTCCATACCATCTGCTAGGTAATTAAAACAATGGCAGTATACATTTGAGCATTAGTAACGCTTGGCTTTGTGTCACATCAAGAATTTTAGGGCGTGTCGTTATATGTAGATTTTGTCACAACCTGCTGCCTCCATTCAATTCAATTGCAATGCTTTATAAAAAAACACACTAAATGTGCCAGTGGGAAAGGGTTAGACACCTCTCAGGTTTTACTGTTTTGTGGGAGATTTTCTTTCACTTCCTATCCTGCTGACTAAGTTTTTCCAGATTAGCAAGAGATGCTTTGCAACAGTGACACAGACAGAAAAAAAAAAAAATCTGACAGGGTTCCAGTCTACCCTACTCTACTGTTTGAAAACATTTTTGTATCAACCTGTTTTACTGTTTGGGAGTTCTAACATCCTGTCTGGGAAAACATGGTCAACAGAACAGCAAATAAGAGTAAATGTCTCTAACAATGGACCCTATAGCAGCTAAAACCTGAAAGGAGTTCTAACCCTCCCTCAGTCTATTCAAAACTAAGACAATTTTGGCTAGACACAAACTTGAAGTTATGTAGTTCAAGACAGATGTGTTAGATAATGAATGATTTGTGAAAGTGTCAAATGAGTTATACCATGAGGAACCTCCATAAATTGGCTACCAGTCAACCTCGAAAACTAAAACAAAAATAAAAAAAAATGTTTTCAAGATTCCCTAATGTGCTTTTAATTAGGTATAGGCTTGATGTTTGAGTCGAACGTAAGTTCAACTCGAACATCATGTGTTTGTGTGTTCGCTGAACACACAAACAAAAGGGGCATTCTGCGGGAAGTACACCCGAAGCCGAGTGCTCCATAATGCACCGTGGTCTCGCAGTGCATTGATAGCTGATGATTGGCCAAAGAGGGCACCTGACCTGTATGCTTCGGCCGATAAAGGGATCTGACAGAGAGTAGAGTCCATAAATGTTCCGCATCCCAATAACATGAAAAAGAGAAGGGAATCCCCTAAAGTGGGATTTTAAAGGCACTAACACATAAGTAATACAATGTAAAAGACAATATGTATTTTTATTAACAAAAAGAGTTACAAATCAAGAGACAACAATCACATAATGCAAAATAGACAAGGATATGGATACAATAAAAAGACCGTCAATGAAGGTAAGTAAATCTCACTGAACCGACGCGTTTCAGAAATTCTTTCCTTCATCAGGGCTCATACAAAGAAAGTTACATCTAAGGGGTTACAGAATAAAAAACATGGTTAGTACTGAATATCCCCACCCCTAGGGAGAACCATAAGTAAAGATCACGTACTTATAATTCATTGACAATATGTAGGTATCCATATAATTAAAAAGCAGCTTCACGACTGGCTCCCCACAGGTATCCACTCAAAGGCCTAATTAGGATCCCCTGGGCTGTATGAAGAGATTGCCCTGGGGAGATGACCTGAATATGTGCCGCAAAACGCCTGAACCCAGGTGCAGTGCCTGTGTGTATGCTGTGGTCCAAAAAATAAGAGACCTGAAATTAAGAAAACACACAAAAAGGGGGGAAGGGACTCATTAATGAAACTAAGGTGCGTCCATGGTAGAAAAGCAGTAAAATGTCAGTCAGTGTAGTGTAGTGTAGTGTAGTGTTGTTGTGAAAAACACAGTGTAGTGATGCCACTGAAGTGTTGGTGTGTACAACACGTCTGTGTCACCCCCCTGATTACATTTTTTTCATTGATTATTATATACATTTTTTTGCAGCATCAGGTGTTCCTCTTTCTGCGTCTGCAGTAGTTTCCTTTTTTTTTTTTTTTTTTTTTTTGGGCACAGCAACATTAAGAATATTTAGGGCATAATTGCTGTCCCCCCTTCTGCGTTGCAGGTTTTTTTCTTTCTGCGTCAGCAGTGGTTTCCTTTTTTTTTTTTTTATTATTATTATATATTTCTTTATTTATTTAGTAGCACTAAAAATATTTAGGGAATAATTGCTGTTCCTCCATTCTGCATTGCAGGCACTCCTCCTCTACATCTGCAGTAGTTCCCTTTTTTTTAGCTTTTTGAATTTTTTTTTTCAGCAGCAGCAAAAAAAAAATTCTCCATAATTGGTGTTCCTTCTTCTAAGTCACAGTTGGTCTTCCTTCTGCTTCACCACGATTTTTTTTGGCTTTCTTAAATTTTGTTTACATTTATTCTATTCCTTTTGCAGCAGCAGCAGCAGCAGTAAAAAAAAATCTCCAGAATTGCTGCGCCCTTATTTTCTTTATAAAAAAAAACAATGAATAAAATGGTTTATAGTGCACCAAGCACAAAAGTATTGCACCCAAGCATCATATTTCCATCCCACACTCTATAATAAAAAGTTATAAAAATCCCCCCCAAAAAATCCCCATCATGTCCGAAAGGCCAACAAGGAGAGGCAGACACTCACAGGCCACTAAAAGAGGGGAAGCAGCCTCTGTGTCCACAGTGAAAAGTGGTGGTCATGGACATGGTGCATCCCCTGCAGGTGGGACACGCTTGTCCTTTTTTTCCAGTGCTGGCTGTGTTATTGAGCCAGAACATGCAGAAGAGTTGGTGGAGTGGATAACTAAGCTGTCCTCATCCTCTGTCACCCAGGCTCATACTAGTTTGCCTTCCACCGCAGCTGCCAAAGCAGCCTATTCCACAGGCTCCTTCCGTAGCCCCACCATCATGCAGGGAGGAGTCACCTGAATTATTCGATCATAGTGTCAGTTACATGGTGCTGGAGGATGCGCAGCAATTTGAATGCTCTGATGTTGGTTCCCAGGTTGAGGAAGGGAGTAACATGAGCCTAGAGAGAGGGACTGCCAATGACAGACACGAAACTAGCAGTCATGTTCTCCCAGCTGAAGCATACTGCCAAGTTTTCTCCAGTGACGAGGAGGAAGGGGATGATGAGGTCACTGACTGTACTTGGGTGCCTGAGAGAAAAGAGGAGGAAAATGAGGAGGAGTGTACACAACTTCAACGAGGCAGGACTCCCCGCTGACTTTGAAAAGTTCATTGGTGTTGCAATGGCACTAACCTTCTCTCCACCCTCCGACAGGGACATTGACACATGTTCCATGCTTGGCACATGTCTTCCGACAGGGACATTGACACATGTTCCATGCTTGGCACATGTCTTGAATTTGGTGGTGCAGCGTTTCTTGAACAGGTACCCAGGCTTACAATACCTTCTGAGGCAGGCCAGAAAAGTCTGTGGCCATTTCTGGCCATACAATGCCAGTGCTCGGCTGGCTGACATTCAACAGGAATTCAACCTGCGCACCAACTGCCTCATTTGTGACATGCTCACCAGGTGGAACTCAACATCAGCAATGCTGCAGCAGCTACACACATGGCACAAGGACAGGCTCAGGGGAGCTTGGCTTCTTTTCGCCACGCCAGTGTCTGCCGATAAAGGATGAAAGCACTGTTCTGTCACCATTTGAGGAGGCCACAAGAATGGTGAGCTGTGACAATACATACATTCGTGACACTATCCCTCTAGTCTTCCTGCTGGAGCACACTCTTCGTGGAATCATGGACAGGGCATTTGAGGCAGAACAGCGGGAGGAAGAGGAGGACTTCCTTTTCTCTCAAGACCCCTTATGTGGATACCATTCCTGCGAGGCCACAAAACACACAGGAGAAGGAGGAGAAGGAGGAGTATTGTGGCAGCATAGATGTTGAGGATAGCATATAGCAGTCTTCAAGGGATGACTTTCAGTTCCCAGAAACCCCAGGAGTTTTGCATGGCTGGGAGGAGGTAGTTCCTGACAATGTCATCCTTAGTGACCCAGAGGACTCAGAATCTCATGCCTCCTCAAACTTACGCTGCATAGGCTCCCTGATTCTGAAAAACCTGCATTGTCCTCCAATGCTTCTTACTGTAAAGGCCAGTTATAGGTGAGGGCAGTGGCTAATGTTTTGAAAGCCTGCAAAAGAACCTGAGGAATTTGTGGTATCAAGGAGAGGGATCATTACCGGTTGGCAAGCCTTCTTGATCCTTGTTACAAGGGTAAAGTTGCAGAGCTCATCCTGCCTTCGCAGCGGGAGCAGAGGATAAAACACCTTGAGGGAGCCTTGAAGAAAAATTTGTGTAACAACTTTCCAGACATTGGAAGGTTACAGTTTTCTGGACAACATGTTTCCGAGGCTTCATTTGATCAAAAGAAGAGTGGTGGAAAAGGTTTCTGGAAAAGGGAAAGGGCTGCTAGGTTTAAGCAACCATCGGCAGTGTCTGCATCATATGTTGCAGGATTATCTAGGGGGCAAGACCAGACTTGGAGACCTTTCCAACTCAGCATCCGCTGGGTTACTGGGTCTTGAGGATGGACCATTGGCCAGAACTTGCTCGATATGCAATTGAGCTACTGGCCTGTCCTGCATCCAGCGTGCTTTTGAATGGACATTCAGTGCTGCTGGAGGTTTTGTGACATATAAAAGCGTGCGGATGTCCATAGACTCCATCCTGGATCAACAGCAGCTATCAAGCCCCTGGTGCTGATGTAACTGATTGAAACACTTTTTATGGCAATAACTTGCATATAAGCCTTTTAAATTATTTTTCATGTTCGTGTCTCATAGGCTTTAATAGAGTTCACATGTTCGGTAGAATTTTTTCCCTGTTCAAGATGTTCTGGTGCAAATCGAACAGGGGGAGGTTCAGCCCATCACTGCTTTCAATTGTGTGCAAAAGTCTGGAGGCCAGTGGCGTCACTAGGGGGTGGCTATTGAGGCTGGAGCCCCGAATCTGGGGACCATGGCCCTGAGTCCAGGGCTGGCTCTACTGTGAAGAGTGTCACTTACCTAGATCGGTGTTGCAGGGTGTCAGACTGACATCCCACAACAACGATCGCCGTGATGCCTGCCCCCGGGGGGCGCGCAGCGGCTCGATATCCTGATCACGTCATATGACGTTCGGTCAGGAATATCAAACCACTTTGCCGCTGTCATTTTGTAATAGGGCGGGCGGCAAGTGGTTAATATATCTTAGTATTTCCTTCCAATATGGCCTGGTCTTAGGGCAAGCCCACCATATATGGGCCATAGTTCTCGTTTGTTTGCATCCTCGCCAACACACCGTTGTTTGTCCCATTTGATACTTCCCTACTATGTCCGGGGTTCTATAGCACCTAGTTATACACTTGTAATTAATTTCCACAACCCCAATATTTACTGATGATCCATGTTCAAGTCTCAGAATTTTTCCCACTTCTTGGTTTTTTCCTCTCTTCCCCAATTCCCTTTCCCATTTTTTTATGTATGTCGGGACTTCCAGCCCCTCTGCTTCCATAAGGTTTTTATAAAGCTGAGATATATTCCCGCATGCTTTTTCGATAGTACATAATCTCCCTCTCCCATGGGGTGTAGAAGTGCTGCTACAAAATGATTGAGCTGGAAGTACTGGCATTCATTAATCTCCAACATATCTTTTTAAATTTTTAATTCTTGTAATGAACAGATTTCCCCCCCTTGTGCTATATCTTGTAGTTGTGCGTTTTCTTTTTTAATCCAGTTCCCTGCTATCGAACTTTTCCCTGGTGCAAAATAGTTATTTTCCTTTAGTGCCATCAATGGAGAATTATATTCCCATTTATTTTGCTTATATAGTAAATCCCAAAGCCTAAATACGATCCGTGTCATTGTATGTGTGTTTCCTCCTAGAGCCCTATATTGTGGTGGTATCCATATATTTCTACCTAGTTGTGTATTCGCCATTGTGTGTTCAATCTTTACCCACCTTTTCTCATTATTCAATTTAGCCCATTCCACCATCCGTGTTAATAGAACCGCCTCATAGTACTTTTTGAAATCTGGTACATTTAATCCACTTTGACTTTTTTCTTTCTTTAAAGTCACCAAAGCAATTCTAGGTTTCTTATTTTGCCATATAAGTTTTGTGATTAAAGTTTTTAAGACTCTAAAATATGCTGGGGGTATGTATATGGGGAGCATCTGAAAATTGTACATGATTTTGGGTAGTACTATCATCTTTAAGGCATTGATCCAACCTATCCATGATAGGGGTCATACTGCTATTCTCTTTATTTCTATTTTTATTTCCTCCGACAATGGAATATAGTTTGCTTGGTATATTTTCTCCAGAGATGTCGTTAGTTTTATCCCTAGGTACTTTATTTCTGTCTTCCTCCATGAGAACGGGAACTCTTGCTGTAAACTGTGTTCATCTTTTGGATTCATGTTTATATTTAGTACTCAGATATGTAAAATAATATATCATCTGCAAATGCAGCTAATTTATGCTCCTCTTCGTCGACCTTGAAGCCCCTATGTCCGCGTTGCCCCGTACTGACGCCAGAAGGGGTCCAGCGCCAGCACGAACAATAGCGGAGACATGGGGCATCCCCGTCTCATCCCGTTATGCATTTTAAAGGGGGTTGACGATGTTCCATTCACTTTTATAGTTGCTGTGGGGCCTTTATATAATGTTTATATCCACTGTATCATCCTTGGGCCTATTCCCATATTTTCCAATGTGTTCATCATGAATCCCCAGTCTACTCTGTCGAACACCTTTCAGCATCAATCGACATAAGTAGACCGGGGATTCTTCTTACCCCGTTGTCCCTCCCCTCTCTACCTGGGAGCGAGTTTGTTCTGATAGGGAGGGAGGATTAAAGCAGACCTGTTGCTTAGCCCTGCATAGACAATTCACAAGTTGGCTTTATAACAAACATGTTATGCCCCGTACACACGGTCGGATTTTCCGACGGAAAATGTGTGATAGGACATTGTTGTCGGAAATTCCGACCATGTGTAGGCTCCATCACACATTTTCCATTGGATTTTCTGACACACAAAGTTTGAGAGCAAGCTATAAAATTTTCCGACAACAAAATCCGTTGTCAGAAATTCCGATCGTGTGTACACAAATCCGACGGACAAAGTGCCACGCATGCTCAGAATAAATAAAGAGATGAAAGCTATTGGCCACTGCCCCATTTATAGTCCCGACGTACGTGTTTTACGTCACTGCGTTCAGAATGATCGGATTCTCCGACAACTTTGTGTGACCGTGTGTATGCAAGACAAGTTTGAGCCAACATCCGTCGGAAAAAATCCTAGGACTTTGTTGTCGGAATGTCCGAACAAAGTCCGACCGTGTGTACGGGGCATTATACTTACCTGTTTTCTAAATAGTGCAGTGCTGTGTCTCATTAAATAAGGTGCATACAAAATTTATATTAAACATTTCATATTCAAACAATATTTTAAATTAAAATATGAAAATGTCAAAAAATTTGAAAAAAACAGTTCATCTGTGTCATTGCTTCCAAAACAATCACTGCTGTGTGTGTTCGTCCTCAAAAGGATCAATATCCAGTGCACACCTCCACCAGCTAAAGTGCCTGCTCCCCTCAAAGATGAATGTAAAAGCATAGACAAATCACTCCTCATGTCCACCACAATGGATCAACTTTCACTCTCCAATGGTAATGCTACTGTCTCCAGACTGCTCCTCCGTGTGGGTAATCAGCGTTTGTATTGCTGTCAGACAAACCTTCCTTCACTTTCTCATAAATGCTCAATCACGCTATTACTTCCGTAGGTTATAGACATGAAACAACAAACACAAGTGCCATAGTGTACTCTGTTTGCATGTTTATTAACCACTTGCCGACTGCCTCATGCAGATATACTGCGGCAGAATGGCACGGGCAGGCAAAATCACGTACCTGATATGAGATTGCCTTCCCGCGGGCGGGGGGTCCGACCGCCCCCCCCCCCCCCCCCGTTTCCCGAGGCGGTCGGCTTTGGTCTGGGAGCGTTCAGAGATGAGGGGGAGGCCATCCATTCGTGGCCCTCCCTTGCGATCGCTCCAAGCCAATCGGATCATTCCCCTGCTTCTGTATAGTACACAGAGGCAGAGGAAATGATGTCATCTCTCCTCGGCTCGGCATTTTCCGTTCTGGCGCAGAGGAGAGAAGACTGCAATGTGAGTGTAAAACACACACACATCACAGTAGAACATGCCAGGCACACATAACACCCCCCTTTACCCCCCGATCCCCCCCCGATCCCCCCCCTAATCCCCCCCCCCCGTCACGTGGACACCAAGCAGTTTTTTTTTTTTTTCTGATTACTGCATGGTGTCAGTTTGTGACAGTTAGTGTGGTAGGGCAGTTAGTGTTAGCCCCCTTTAGGTCTAGGGTACCCCCCTAACCCCCCTAATAAAGTTTTAACCCCTTGATCACCCCCCGTCGCCAGTGTCACTAAGCGATCATTTTTCTGATCGCTGTATTAGTGTCACTGGTGACGCTAGTTAGGGAGGTAAATATATAGGTTCGCCGTCAGCGTTTTATAGCGACAGGGACCCCCATATACTACCTAATAAATGTTTTAACCCCTCGATTGCCCCCTAGATAACCCTTTCACCACTGATCACCGTATAACCGTTACAGGTGACGCTGGTTAGTTCGTTTATTTTTTATAGTGTCAGGGCACCCGCCGTTTATTACCGAATAAAGGTTTAGCCCCCTGATCGCCTGGCGGTGATATGCGTCGCCCAAGGCAGCATCAGATTAGTGCCAGTACCGCTAACACCCACGCACGCAGCATACGCCTCCCTTAGTGGTATAGTATCTGAACGGATCAATATCTGATCCGATCAGATCTATACTAGCGTCCCCAGCAGTTTAGGGTTTCCAAAAACGCAGTTAGCACCTGCGTTTTGCCCCTCCGCCCGGCCCAGCCCAGCCCACCCAAGTGCAGTATCGATCGATCACTATCACTTACAAAACACTAAACGCATAACTGCAGTGTTCGCAGAGTCAGGCCTGATCCCTGCGATCGCTAACAGTTTTTTTGGTAGCGTTTTGGGGAACTGGCAAGCGCCAGCGGCCTAGTACACCCCGGTCGTAGTTAAACCAGCACTGCAGTAACACTTGGTGACGTGGCAAGTCCCATAAGTGCAGTTCAAGCTGGTGAGGTGGCAAGCACAAGTAGTGTCCCGCTGCCACCAAGAAGAAGACAAACACAGGCCTGTCGTGCCCATAATGCCCTTCCTGCTGCATTCGCCAATCCTAATTGTGAACCCACCACTTCTGCAGCGCCCGTACTTCACCCATTCACATCCCCAACCAAATGCAGTCGGCTGCATGAGAGGCATTTTCTTTATGTCCTCCCGAGTACCCCTACCCAACGAACCCCCCCAAAAAAGATGTGTCTGCAGCAAGCGCGGATGTAGACGTGACACCCGCTATTATTGCCCCTCCTGTCCTGACAATCCTGGTCTTGGTGAATGTTTTGAACGCTACCATTCACTAGTTGAGTATTAGCGTAGCGTACAGCATTGCACAGACTAGGCACACTTTCACAGAGTCTCCCAAGATGCCATCGCATTTTGAGAGACCCGAACTTGGAACCGGTTATAAAAGTTACAGTTACAAAAAAAGTGTTAAAAAAAAAAAACACAAAAAAAAAAAATAAAAAAAAAATAGTTGTCATTATTGTTTTGTCTCTCTCTATGCTCTCTCTATTGTTCTGCTCTTTTTTACTGTATTCTATTCTGCAATGTTTTATTGTTATTATGTTTTATATAATAATAATATTTATATTTATGTTTCAGGTATGCAATTTTTTATACTTTACCGTTTACTGTGTTTTATTTCACGACTTTGAGTGGTTATACCAGAATGATGCCTGCAGGTTTAGGTATCATCTTGGTATCATTCTTTTCAGCCAGTGGTCAGCTTTCATGTAAAAGCAATCCTAGCGGCTAATTAGCCTCTAGACTGCTTTTACAAGCAGTGGGAAGGAATGCCCCCACCGTCTTCCGTGTTTTTCTCTGGCTCTCCTGTCTCAACAGGGAACCTGAGAATGCAGCCGGTGATTCAGCCAGCTGACCATAGGGCTGATCAGAGACCAGAGTGGCTCCAAACATCTCTATGGCCTAAGAAACCGGAAGCTATGAGCATTTTATGACTTAGATTTCGCCAGATGTAAACAGCGCCATTGGGAAATTGGGAAAGCATTTTATCACACCGATCTTGGTGTGGGCAGATGCTTTGAGGGCAGAGGAGAGATCTAGGGTCTAATAGACCCCATTCTTTTAAAAAAAGAGTGCATGTCACTACCTATTGCTATCATAGGGGATATTTACATTCCCTGAGATAACAATAAAAATTATTTAAAAAAAAATGAAAGGAACAGTTTAAAAATAAAATAAAAAAGCAAAAAAATAATAAAAAAAAAAAAAAAGCACCCCTGTCCCCCCCTGCTCTCGCGCGAACGCGAACGCAGCAATTGCACCATGCATGTGAGGTATCACCGCGAAGGTCAGATCGAGGGCAGTAATTTTAGCAGTAGACCTCCTCTGTAAATCTAAAGTGGTAACCTGTAAAGGCTTTTAAAGGCTTTTAAAAATGTATTTATTTTGTTGCCACTGCACGTTTGTGCGCAATTTTAAAGCATGTCATGTTTGGTATCCATGTACTCGGCCTAAGATCATCTTTTTTATTTCATCAAACATTTGGGCAATATAGTGTGTTTTAGTGCATTAAAATTTAAAAAAGTGTGTTTTTTCCCCAAAAAATGCGTTTGAAAAATCGCTGCGCAAATACTGTGTGAAAAAAAAAATGAAACACCCACCATTTTAATCTGGTGCTTTAAAAAAATATATAATGTTTGGGGGTTCAAAGTAATTTTCTTGCAAAAAAAAAAAATTTTTTCATGTAAACAAAAAGTGTCAGAAAGGGCTTTGTCTTCAAGTGGTTAGAAGAGTGGGTGATGTGTGACATAAGCTTCTAAATGTTGTGCATAAAATGCCAGGACAGTTCAAACCCCCCCCAAATGACCCCATTTTGGAAAGTAGACACCCCAAGCTATTTGCTGAGAGGCATGTCGAATCCATGGAATATTTTATGTTTATGTTTATTGTGACACAAGTTGCGGGAAAGAGATAAATTTTTATTTTGCACAAAGTTGTCACTAAATGATATATTGCTCAAACATGCCATGGGAATATGTGAAATTACACCCCATAATACATTCTGTTGCTTCTCCTGAGTACGGGGATACCACATGTGTGAGACTTTTTGGGAGCCTAGCCGCGTACGGGACCCCGAAAACCAAGCCCCGCCTTCAGGCTTTCTAAGGGCGTAAATTTTTGATTTCACTCTTCACTGCCTATCACAGTTTCGGAGGCCATGGAATGCCCAGGTGGCACAAAACCCCCCCAAATGACCCCATTTTGGAAAGTAGACATCCCAAGCTATTTGCTGAGAGGTATAGTGAGTATTTAGCAGACCTCACTTTTTGTCACAAAGTTTTGAAAATTGAAAAAAGAAAAAAAAAATTTTTTTTCTTGTCTTTTTTCATTTTCAAAAACAAATGAGAGCTGCAAAATACTCACCATGCCTCTCAGCAAATAGCTTGGGGTGTCTACTTTCCAAAATGGAGTCATTTGGGGGGGTTGTGCCACGTGGGCATTCCATGGCCTCCGAAACTGTGATAGGCTTTGAAGAGTGAAATCAAAAATTTACACCCTTAGAAATCCTGAAGGCGGTGATTGGTTTTCGGGGCCCTGTACGCGGCTAGGCTCCCAAAAAGTCTCACACATGTGGTATCCCCATACTCAGGAGAAGTAGCTAAATGTATTTTGGGGTGCAATTTCACATATGCCCATGGCCTGTGTGAGCAATATATCATTTAGTGACAACTTTGTGCAAAATAAATAAATAAATTTGTCACTTTCCCGCAACTTGTGTCAAAATATAAAATATTCCACGGACTCAACATGCCTCAAAGCAAATAGCCTGGGGTGTCTACTTTCCAAAAATGGGGTCATTTGGGGGGAGTTTGTGCCATCTGGGCATTTTATGGCCTTCAAAACTGTGATAGGTAGTGAGGAGTAAAATCAAAAATTTACGCCCTTAGAAATCCTGAAGGCGGTGATTGGTTTTCGGGGCCCCGTACGTGGCTAGGCTCCCAAAAAGTCCCACACATGTGGTATCCCCGTGCTCAGGAGAAGCAGCTGAATATATTTTGGGGTGCAATTCCACATATGCCCATGGCCTGTGTGAGCAATATATCATTTAGTGACAACTT